>NW_006989035.1:0-838 GCF_000164805.1 Carlito syrichta
TACAGGAGTCCTAAATCCCAATAATCTACAGAGCATCTTGGAAAGTTCTAAAAAGAATCAGAGTTTCAAAGCAGGATGTGTCTAATGAGAGTCCTAATATACAGGAAAATACACAGTCACTTGCCAAGGAAGAAAAAGAATCGGGGTTACAGCAGTCCTCAGTCCTTAAAATCACAGGTCATCTGCTGTGGGCTAAACAAAATCAAGGTTTAGAAGCTGGAACATAGGTAATAGCAGTCCTCAAATGCAGTATCTACATGATCTCTAGCTAAGGAGAACTAAGAAACCTCTTTTACACGGTTCCTCCATCACAATATCTACATGACATCTTGCTAATGGCAAAACAAGTATCAGGATTTTAAAACAGGATTCTGGGGAAAGGGAGTCGTCATATACAGAACATTACATTGTCCCTCGGTAAAGAAGAATAAGGAATCTGTGATAAACTTGTCCACAATCCCAAAAATTCCCAGGGTGTCTTGCTGCGGTATAAACAAGAATCAAGGCTTCGAACTCATCTCATGTTTCAGAGATATTTGGCTTGTGGGTATTATGAATCAGTCATTTCAGGACTCCAGTAACATTCTGGTCCTCTTGAGAGTTGTAAACGGGTATCTCGTAGTACAAATCCCTTAAGTTCCTCGGAACAATAAGGCCAGATTCCCGGGAAAAAAGCATCATATTGCCGTATTTGGATGTAACTTTGGTCTTAAGATGAACTTTGTAAACCTTAAATTTCTGTCTTACTTATTTATAGAGGGGCCGAGTGTTTTGCAGATGCCAATATTTAGTGTGAATTATTAAAATGTAACCAGGATCTATGGCTTCCACGTCCCTA
>NW_006989036.1:0-689 GCF_000164805.1 Carlito syrichta
CTGGATCTACAAGGAACTCAAATGTGCTGAAAAGAAAAACACCAAACAACCTTATTATAAAATGGGCAAAAGATATGAACAGACACTTCACAAAGGAAGACATCTGAGCAGCCAACAAACACATGAAGAAATGTTCAACCTCACTAATCATCAGGGAGATGCAAATCAAAACCACACTGAGATACCACCTAACTCCAGTCAGAATGGCAATTATCAACAACTCAAAAAATAACAGCTGCTGGAGAGGGTGTGGTGAAAAGGGAACACTTCTACACTGTTGGTGGGAGTGTAAACTAGTGCAACCTCTGTGGAAAGCAGTGTGGCGATTCCTAAAAGCTCTAAATACCAACCTCCCATATGACCCCGCAATCCCCCTACTGGGAATATATCCTGAAGAACTCAAATCACTCTATTAAAAAAAATACCTGTACACGTATGTTTATCACAGCTTTGTTCACAATAGCAAGCACCTGGAAACCACCATGCTGCCCATCAAAAGAGGACTGGATTAAAAAAATGTGATACATTACAGGATGGAATACTACGTAGCAATAAAAAAGAACAAAATCATGAATTTTGCAGCAACCTGAATGGAAGTAGAGTCTTTAATACTGAGTGACTTCTCACAGAAACAAATATCTGAGTATCACCTGTTCTCACTCATATATGGACCCTGAACATCCAATGCA
>NW_006989037.1:0-2882 GCF_000164805.1 Carlito syrichta
CAGGCTGGAGTGCAGTGGCACACTCACAGCCATCCCAACATTGACCTGCAGGGCTCAGGCGATCCTTCTTCTTCATCCTTCACAGTAGCCAGAACTACCGGCTTATGCTACCATGCCCCGCTACTTTCTTGATTTATTGTAGAGACAGGTCTCTCCAAGTTGTCCAATTGGGTCTCAAACCCACAGGCTCAGGGATTCCACTCGCCTCAGCCTCCCAAAGTACTGGGCTTACAGGCTGAGCCACCGAGCCACTGAGCCTGGCCTGGTTATACACTTTAAACAAGAACAAAATAAACATACATTAAATTATGACATCAGACTAAAAAATATTAATTCACAAAATGTTAAATGCATCTTCTTCACGACTGTCAAAGGAGAGAAGACTCTGCTGGGACTTAGTTGCACACAAAAATCAGTGTATTTATTAGGATGTCTTTGCTTACAAGGAAGAGAATCTGATTCAAATGGGCTTGAACAATATTTATCACCTCACACTTCTGGAACTCCATGGGTAGGATGGGGTCTAGGCGTATAACAATCAGGACCTAGGGCTCTTCTCCTGGGCCCTTCCCTTCTTGGTTTCAGATTGACCCTCACCTTGTTACAAGATGGTTGTCAATAGAAACTGCCAAACAAATAGACAATGCTTTTTCTTTTTCTGTTTTTTTTTTTTTTTTTGAGTTGGAGTCTCACTCTGTCGCCCAGACTGGAGTGCAGTGGCCGCTTCCAGCCACTGCAGCCTCGACCCACTGGGCTGCGGTGATCCTTCCCCTCAGCCTTCCAAGTAGCCGGAATTATAGGCGTGCAGTACCGCGCCTGGCTGATTTTTTGATTTATTGTAGAGATGAGGTCTCGCCAAGTTGCCCAGGCGGGTCTCGAACCCGTGGGCTCAGGCAATCCACTCACCTCAGCCTCCCAAGGCATGGAATTACAGAGTGAGCCACCGAGCCCGGCTGATAATGCTTTTTCATGGGGAGGTGGGGATGAGAGATGCAGCAGAGTCCACTCTTCTGTGGAGTAGGGCAAGGGGAACACTGAAGTGAGCATAGAATCCAAGTGACTCCAGGACAAAGGCTTGGGACAAACAGAGGTTGGGAGAGGAGAGAAGGAAGGCTACATGGACAGAGTTAGAAAGAGGATTTTTCTTAACTTACATTCGAAGAGGAGAAGCACTTCAGGGCATCAGTCATGCATGTGAGATATACTGACAGCAAGAGAAGTGAGAAGGAAAATTTGAAAGAAGTTGGGAGTGTTATAAATTTACACTACTTGGTGTTTTCATGAAAGACTGTAAATTGAGATTTACAGTAATTTTCAGTGATTTTGGTTGCTGGAGTACAAACAGATACTAAAGTGCTCAACACTTCCATTTCCAGCTCTATTACAGAAAGTTTAACCATATAATTTACCATCCCGAGGCACTGGAGGCTAAAAGGAACCCTATGAATGATTATGTGAATGTTTCCAGTGTAAACTAGGACTACCACAGGCATATCAAGATGTGATTTATTCTAATTAAATACAATTTTCATCAAAAATGCTTCTATAGCAGCTGGAAAGTGAGATACTCAAACCCTCTAACTCCATTGCATCTAGAAATCTAGGGTGGCCAAGTTTCATATTTCTGGTCCATGAGATGGAAGCAGAAATCCCTGAAAAGGACTTGCCTTCCTAAATACATCAGCACTAGAGAAGAGACAAGGCTTCTGCCCCATTCTCCCTGGCTGGATCACAGACATGGTACTTGGAGATGCATCAGCCATGTCATGACCATTAGAGTAAAAGCTAAATATCCAGGATGGTGAAGAGAAAGTTGGAAAGATCCTGGGATATTGATGATTTCATAAAAACTGCCACACAGGCATGGTCAGTTTACCTCCAGACTGCTTGTAACACGAGAAAAATTAACCCTAACTTGGAATGTAGATAGTATTTACCTCACAGGGCAGTTGTGCAAGTTAAATAACATTATAATAATTCAGCTCTTTATAGTGTAGGTGAACACATAATAAATGCTCAAAAGCTGGTCCCGTAGTGGCCAAAAGTTCAATCTGAGAGACCACCAAGAGCCAATTCCGATGAAAGTTCAAGAGGGTCTTCATTTGCAAGCTCGAGCCTGGACCTCTGTCAACAACTGACACAGCAGAGTATATTCAAAGGTGCTGACTTCCTTAAGCAGCTGCCTTTTATGCTTTTACACAAAGGGAGGAGGAGTTTGGGGGGCTTTCCAGTTGTGTTACCATTTAATTGGGTAGTAACCTCTGGTGGTCAGCTTAATCGTGGAGGATTGGCTAGCCTGACTTGGGCTGACCTTGGTCCATTAGCTAGGGAAGTAGCAGAAACATCTGGAAACTTAGGTGATTATCCCCTGGCACCTGATTGGTTGCTACTAAGGGGAAAGTGAGATAAGGGAAGGGGTTGAAGCTTGTAACTGGAGCTTTGCAGTTTTCCCCATAACTGAAACTTTAAACATTTACAGGTTATGCTTTAAGACAGAAAACTAAAAACGGTTGTGCTATTGTCCACAAGCCAATTACATATTTATTGGGTTATAGCATGCTCTTAAAACCTAAGTCTATGGTATACTCTATTACTGTCCTCTCAGTCCCTGTGGCTATTATTATTAACTCAGTTTAACTTGCATGATTTTCTTCTTTTCTTCTAGAGGAGGGGGTAGGTGGGGGGGGAAGGGTTATAAAGTTCACAATAAAAAAATGTAAAAATGTCTATTTCTATAAGCATGGTTAAACGAGACATCATATAATGAGACTGCAGGCAGAACTCCATTTTCTATACTTGGAAACTAAATCGCTTGTACCCAGTAGAGAGAGCTGACACTGTGCACATGACAGACACTTATTATGTATATATTTGTTCCAGGG
>NW_006989038.1:0-892 GCF_000164805.1 Carlito syrichta
ACTTTATGATATTGTAGTCAATTATTTTTCTTACATATATGTCATAAATCTCTTCACTGCACTTTTTTTGTTTAAACAGTCACTTGTCTTAAAGAGAGTTAAAGAAGAAAAAAACCTCTTATATTTATCCTTAAGATTGCCATTTCCAGTTGTTGTTATTCTTTTGTGTAACATATTTTTATTTAATAATAATTTCTTCTGCCTCAAGACCTTACTTTAGCATTTCCTGTAGGGCATATAGCCTGGTTATGAATTCTTTCAGCTACTGTATGTCTGAAATATCTGTTTTGTCTTTATTTTTGAAAGATATTTTCACTGGTTATGTAATTCTAGTTCAACTATTTTATTCAGTACTTTAAAAATGTTCCAAGCCAGGCTCGGTGGCTCAGCCTGTAATCCCATGCCTTTGGGAGGCTGAGGTGAGTGGATTGCCTGAGCCTGCGGGTTCAAGACCTGCCTGGGCAGACAAGACCTCATCTCTACAATAAAATAAAAAAATTAGCCGGACGTGGTAGCGCATGCTTGTAATTCCAACTACTCAGAAGGCTGAGGCAGAAGGATCACCAGAGCCTAGCAGGTCGAGGCTGCGGTGGCCAGGAGTGGCCACTGCACTCCAGAGTGGGCAACAGAGTGAGACTCCAACTCAAAAAAAAAAATGTTGTTCCACTGTCTTCTCACTTACATTGTTTCCAGAGGGGATCTGCTGTCATTCTTAAGTTTGCTTTCTAGATGTATCGTGTCTCCCTGCCCCCCTTGTCTGCATTTATCTTTGGTTTTGAGTCATCTGTTATGTTGTGCCTTGGTGTAATTTTCTTTATGATTCTGGTGCTTAGATTTCATTGTGCTTCATGAGTCTGTGAGCTTATAGTTTTCATAGAGTTTGAATTGTTTT
>NW_006989039.1:0-746 GCF_000164805.1 Carlito syrichta
TCGGTGGCACAGGCCTGTGGTTCCAGTCACTCAGGGGACCAAGGTGGGAGGATCTCCTGCACCCAACAGGTGGAGTCCATGGTGGCTGTGAGTGTGCCCCTGCACACTAGTCTGGGGGACAGAGCAGGATTCTGACTCCAAATAATAATAGTCACCACCAATGCAATCACCAATACCCCTGCTACCCAGCGTGAGAAGTCACCCTCAGAGATAGGAGAGGAAGAGGGTCTTTCCCATCTATCATTCACGGGAGGTTTCAAAGGTGGCAACTGACACGTCTGCCCCAGTCCTTTGGTCACATGTCCCAGAATGCCTGCCTCCAATCCACTAAAGTGCCCCATGGCAAAGATTCGTGTGAGCTCATGGAACAGGCAGCCCAAAGTTAGGGCGGCTGTCAGGCACAGAGTGATCAAGGTGGTTCAGCAACACCACAGCCAGACCAGGTTCCAGTTGCTGGGTCTGCCACTTTCGGGCAGGGGTGGGCCCCATACTCTCCCAATCACTCCTTTGTCTATCATCTACAGGGACCTTTTTCATGGGAGTCATCGACGCCCTTTGTGACACACGTGGGAAGCCTTGCTTTGTCAGCAGTCTCCTTCCATTGGATGGGGTGCAAAGACACGATCATGGCTTCTGGGACCTCAATCTGTGGGGCACAAAAGTTCTTCCACCTTGGCCCCCGATCAACTGGGAATCCGGGGGCCACCACACCTGGCTCGAATTTTGGGACCTCTCACCAAAATGAG
>NW_006989040.1:0-601 GCF_000164805.1 Carlito syrichta
TCTAGTGGGATCTCTCGTTTTCCATCAGATCAGCTAATTAGCTGGCTTGCTCACCTGCAAACTGTTCAGCAAACAAGTCAGCTCGCTCACCAGCCAACAGGTCAACTAAATTGTCGGCTCACTCGCAGACCAGCAGGTCAGTTAATTAGTCTGCTTGCTCACCAGCTAACTAGCTAAATCAGCTCATCGGTCGGCTTGCTTGCTGGCCTACTAGTTAAGGCAGCTCATATGTCGAGTCACTCACCGGACCACTAGTTAAGCCAGCTAGCCGGTTGGCTCATTCACAGGCTGACGAGTTAACTCTTCTGTTCATTCAGCTGACTCACTAGCCAACTAAAGTCAGCTGACCAGTCAGCTCACTCGACGACTGACTAGTTTAGTCAGTTGACCAGATGACTCACTCATCAGCTGACTAGTTAATTCAGCTCACTGGTGGGCTCACTAGCCAGCTGACAAGTTAAGTAAACTAATGAGTCGGCCGAGTAGCCGGCCAAGTATTTAAGTCAGCTAACCAATTGACTGACTAGTAAGCCAAGTGGTCAGCTGTCAAGTTAGGTCAGCTAACATGTGAGCCGACTAGTTAGGTCAGCTAAATAGTCGG
>NW_006989041.1:0-537 GCF_000164805.1 Carlito syrichta
CCCCAATTACTGGCCCTCCTCTCTGATGGGGTCCTCAATAACTGGATCTCCTCTGATGGTGCCCCATGACTGATCCTTCTCTGTGACGGGTGCCTCAGTAACTAGCATTCGCTTGTGATGGATTCCCCAGTGACAAGTCTTCTATTATAGTGGGTGCCCCAGTGACATTCCCTACTTTATAATGGGTGCCACATGACAGGAATTTCCATGTGGTGGGTACATCAGTTACTGACCATCTTCTGTGATTGGAACCCCAGTATCTGGCCATCCCAGTGAGTGGCTTTCCTCCATAATAGATCCCCAAGTTTATAACCCTGTTCAATCGTGGGAACTCAAGTGACTCTCTCTCTGTGATGTATATGCCAGTGACTGGCCCTCCTCTGTGATGGGTGTCTCTGTGACTGGTCCTCCTCTGTGATTGGTGCCTCAGTGACTTGCTCTCCTCCAAATGGATGTGTCATTGACTTGTTCTTTGCTGGTATGGTGTCTAAAAGACTGGCTTTACTCTGGGACAGGTGTCTTAGTGACTGCATCTCC
>NW_006989042.1:0-6565 GCF_000164805.1 Carlito syrichta
GAGCATCCTCAAAAGTGCTGAAGCATCAGAGTTTCGAAGCAGGATATATCTAATGAGAGTCCTAATATACAGGAAAATACACAGCCCCTTGCCAAGGAAGTAAAAGAATCGGGGTTATAGCAGTCCTTAGTCCTAAAAATCAACAGGCCATCTGCTTTGGGCTAAACAAGAATTAGGATTTAGAAGCTGGAACATAGTTAATAGCAGTCGTCATTTACAGAATCTACACGATCACTAACTAAGGAGAAAAAAGAAACCTGTTTTACACGGTTCCTCCATCCCAATAATTACATGACATCTTGCTTATGGCAAATCAGGAAACAGGGTTTTGAAAGAGGATTCTGGGAAAAGGGAGTCCTCATATACAGGACATTACACGGACACTCGCTAAAGAAGAATAAGGAATCTGTGATACACTAGTCCACATTTCGACAAATTCTCAGGGTATCTTGCTGTGTATAAACAAGAATCAAGGCTTCAAGCTCGTCTAAGGTTTCGGAGATACTTGTCTTGTGGGTATTATGAATCAGTCATTTCAGGACTCCAGCAACATTCTGGTCGTCTTAAAAGTTGTAATCGGGTATCTGGTAGTACAAGGCCTTAGGTTCCTCGGGAAAATTAAGGCCAGATTACCAGGAAAAAAGTATCATTTTGCCATATTTGGATGCAACTTTGGTCATATCATGAACTTGGTAATCTTTAAATTTCCATTTGTACTTTATTTGGAGTGGGGCCGAGAGTTTTGCAATTGCCAAATATTTAGTTTGAATTATTAAAATGTAACCAGAATTCATGGAATCTACGTACCTAGGAAATATCTGGGCATCTGCATTTTTGTATACAGATTTTTGGAATCCCCCTGGACAGGAAAATCAGGGCATCTTGCTGAGAACAGAAAGGGAATCTGGTTCTTAGAGTTCTCAATCGCCTAAATCTACAAGGTCTCTTGATAAGGTTTAAATCAGCAATCTCGGCTTCTATGTCGCCACATTGTTAGTGTGTCTTTTTGAAAAGGGGCAAGGAGTTCTTATGTTCCAATTCCTCAAGAACTTTATGGGAGTCTTTCTGTTGATATCCAAGCAACTGGAATTCTAAGTCACCAGGAAATATCTTGTCGTCTTGCTAAGAATGAAGCAGGAATTTCAGTAATGGGAGTCCTCATATACAGAACACTACACGAACTGTTGCTACGGAAGAATAAGGAATCTAGCTTACAGGAGTCCTCCATCACAAAAACCTACAAAGCGTCTTGCTAAGAGATAACCATCATTCAGGGTTTGGCAGTAGGAATCTGGATAATGGGAGTCCTCATATATAGGAAAGTGCACTGTCTATTGCTAAAGGAGAATAAGGAATCTGGTCTACACGTGTCCTCCATCCTTAAAAAAAAACTTCAGGGTGTCTTGCTAAGGGCTAAACACGAATTTGCGTTTTTGAAGCATAAACTAGCGAAATGAAATCCTCAAATGAAGGCCACTGCACTGACTTTTCCTAAGAAAGAATAAGGAATGTGGGTGACATATATTCTCAATCCCCAAAAAGATACATGGCGTCTTCCTAAGATTTAAACAAGATTCAAACTTTCTACGCCAGTATCTGTGAACAGGAGTACTAATATACAGGCAACTGCATGGCTGTTTCTAAAAATAAGGAATCTGGGTTATACGAGTCCTCAGTCCTGAAAATCTACAGGGCATCTTGCTGACGGCTAAAAAGAATAAGGGATTTAAGGCATGAATGTGGGTAATAGGAATCCTCTTATACAGGAAAATACATGGCCTCTTGCTAAGAAAAAAGAAGAAATCTGTTTCCCACAGCTCCTCTATCAAAAAATCTACATGGCGTCAATCTAAGGGCTAAACAAGAATCAGGGTTTCAAAACAGGTATCTAGGGAAAGAGAGTTCTCACATACAGGACACTACACGGCCTCCAACTTAGTACGAATAAAGAATTATTGTTGCACGCGTCCTCAATCCAAAAATTCGTAGGGTGTCTGCTATGGGACAAACAAGAAGCAGAGCTTCGATCTCCCCAAATGATTCTGAGCAATTTAGCATGCAGAGAGTATGAATCGGTCATTTCAGGACTCCAGCAACACACTGGTCCTCTTAAAAGTTGTAAATGGATATATTGGGAACTCCAAGTCTGTTAGGTTCCTCGGAACAACTAAGGTCAGATTACAGGACAAAAAAGAATCTTCTTTCCATATTTGGATGTAACTCTGGCCTTAAGGTGAAACCTGTAATCCTTCCCCTTCCGTGTATCTTTTTATTTTGAGAAGGGACAAGAGTTTTACAGTTGCCAAATGTTTAGTACGTATTTTTAAAGGTAAACAGGAATCATGGAATCCACGTCCCTAGGAAAGGTCTGGCCATCTGTCTTTCGATATACTGAATTTGGAATCCAAATTGACAGGAAAAATCAGGGCATCTTACTGAGAATTAAGAGGAAATCCGGTTCTAGGAGTTCTCATTTTCCATAATCTACAGGACCCCCTGACAATGTTTAATCAGCAATCTGGGCTTCTGGATCCCTAAATTTTCAGAGCTACTTGCTTCGTGGATATGCTAAATCTGTCATTACAGATCCTCAGGATCTTTCTGGTCCTCTTGTTAGTTGTAATCCAGGATTTGGCCCTAGAAATCCTTTTCTTTCCTGGGACCATCTACGACCATAATCATATTCCCCAGAATCAAAAGGTACATTGATACAAAATTCCTCGATTCAGGTGACCTCAAAGTACAGAAAATTCTTGTGGGTGGGCAGGTAGGAATTGGGGTTTTGGGTTTGGAATTTTCCACATTTTGGGGAGGTCTTGGGAAGGGAACCAGGAATCTTGGATTCCAGTTCCCAAAGAATATTATGGACGTCTTTCTCTTGACATACAATAACTGGAATTCTCGGTCACCAGGAACTGTCTCAACATCATGCAGAGTGAAGCAAGAAGCTGGATAATGGAGGTCATCATATACAGGAAACTACACGTCATATTGCTAAAGATGTTTAAGGAATCTTCCTTATATGAGTCCTCAATCCCAAAAACTACAAGCCATCTCCCTAAGATGTAACCACGAATCAGGTTTTTGAAGTAGGAATCAGGGTAATGGGATTCCTCACATAAAGGAAACTTCCCTGCCTAATGCTAAGTAAGAATAAGGAATCTGTGTCTCTCTGGTCCTCAATCCCAAAAAAGCTCAAGGTCATCTTGCTATGGGCTAAACACAAATCATGGTGTTTTCGAGCAGGAATCTGGAAAATGGAGTCCTTGTTTACAGGCACTACATGATCTTTTGGTAAGAAAGCATAAGGAATCTGGGTTACAGGAGTCCTCACTCCCAAAAATCTACAGAGCATCTTGGAATGTTCTAAAAAGAATCAGAGTTTCAAAGCAGGATGTGTCTAATGAGAGTCCTAATATACAGGAAAATACACAGCCACTTGCCAAGGAAGAAAAAGAATCGGGGTTACAGCAATCCTCAGTCCTTAAAATCACAGGCCATCTGCTGTGGGCTAAACAAAATCAGGGTTTAGAAGCTGGAACAGAGGTAATAGCAGTCCTCAAATGCAGTATCTACATGATCTCTAGCTAAGGAGAACTAAGAAACCTCTTTTACACGGTTCCTCCATCACAATATCTACATGTCATCTTGATAATGGCAAAACAAGTATCAGGATTTTAAAACAGGATTCTGGGGAAAGGGAGTCCTCATATACAGAACATTACATTGTCCCTCGGTAAAGAAGAATAAGGAATCTGTGATAAACTTGTCCACAATCCCAAAAATTCCCAGGGTGTCTTGCTGCGGTATAAACAAGAATCAAGGCTTCGAGCTCGTCTCATGAGTATTATGAATCAGTCATTTCAGGACTCCAGCAACATTCTGGTCCTCTTGAGAGTTGTAATCGGGTATCTAGTAGTACAAATCCCTTAAGTTCCTTGGAACAATAAGGCCAGATTCCAGGGAAAAAAGTATCATATTGCCGTATTTAGATGTAACTTTGGTCTAAGATGAACTTGTAAACCTTAAATTTCCGTTTTACTTATTTATAGAGGGGCTGAGTGTTTTGCAGATGCCAAATATTTAGTGCAAATTATTAAAATGTAACCAGGATCTGTGGCTTCCACGTCCCTAGGATACATCTGGGCACCTGCATTTTTGTACACAGAGTTTTGGAATCCACATGGACAGGGAAATTCAGGGCATCTTGCTGCGAACGGAAAGGGAATCCGGTTCTTTGAGTTCTCAGTCGCCTAAATCTACAGAGTCTCTTGATAAGGTTTAATCAGCAATCTGGGATTCTATGTCGCCACAATTTTAGAGTGTCTTTGAAAAGGGACCAGGAATCTTAGGTTCCATTTCCTCAAAAACATTATGGGAGTCTTTTTCTTGATATCCAAGCAACTGGAATTCTAGATCACCAGGAAATATCTTGGTGTGTTGCTGAGAATGAAGCAGGAATTTCAGTAATGGGAGTCCTCATATACAGAACACTCACGACCTGTTGCTACAGAAGAATAAGGAATCTTGATTACACGAGGCCTCCATCCCAAAAACCTACAGACCGTCTTGATAAGAGATAACAACCATTCAGGTTTTGGGAGTAGGAATCTGGATAATGGGAGTCCTCATGTACCGGAAATTGCACTGTCTATTGCTAAAGGAGAATAAGGAATATGGTTTACACGTGTCCTCCATCCCAATAAAACTTCAGGGTTTCTTGCTAAGGGCTAAACACGAATTTGGGTTTTTGAAGCATAAACTAGGGAAATGAAATCCTCATATACAGGCAAATGCACGAACTTTTCCTAAGAAAGAATAAGGAATGTGGGTGACATGTTTTCTGTATCTCCAAAAAGTATACGGCGTCTTCCTAAGATATAAACAAGATTCAAACTTTTGAAGCATGTATCTGTGAACAGGAGTACTCATATATAGGTTACTGCACGGCTGTTGCTAAAAATAAGGAATCTGGGTTATACAGGTCCTCAGTCCTGAAAATCTACAGGGAATCTGCTGATGGCTAAAGAAGAATCAGGGATTCGAGGCATGAATGTGGGTAATAGCAATCCTCATATACAGGAAACTACATGACCTCATGCTAATAAAAGAGAAGAAATCTGTTTTTCACGGTCCGTCTATCATAAACTCTACATGACTTCTTACTGACGACTAAACAAGAATCAGGGTTTCGAAAAAGGAATCATGGGAAAGGGAGTCCTCACATACAGGACACTACATGGCCTCCAACTAAGTACGAATAAAGAATCATTGTTGTACATGTTCTCAATCCAAAAAATTCCCAGGTTGTCTGCTATGGGACTACCAAGAAACAGATCTTCGAGCTACCCAACTGTTCAGAGCTATATAGCATTCAGATATTATGAATCAGTCATTTAAGGACTCCAGCAACATTCTGGTCCTCTTAAAATTTGTAAATGGTAGTGGGCGCTCTAAGTACGTTAGGTTCCTCAGAACAACTAAGGCCAGATTTCAGGACAAAAAGAATCTTCTTGCCATATTTGGATGTAACTCTGGTCTTAAGGTGAACCCTGTAATCCTTCACCTTCCGTGTGTCTTTTAATTTTGAGAGGGGACAAGGGTTTTGCCCTTTCCAAATGTTTACTACGTACTTTTAATGGCAACCAGGAATCATGGAATCCACGAAACTAGTAAACTTCTGGGCATCTGTCTTTTGATATACTGAATTTGGAATCCAAATCGACAGGAAATATCAGCGAATATTATTGAGAATTAAAAAGAAATCCTGTTCTAGGACTTCTCATTTTCCGGAATGAACAGGGCCTATTTATAAGGTTTAATCAGCAATCTGGGCTTCTGTGTCCCTACATTTTCAGAGTTACTTGCTCCGTGGATACTCTAAATCTGTCATTACAAATCTGTCATTACAAATCCAAATTTCGATTTGTTCTTTATTTGTAGAGGGGCTGAGAGTTTTGCAGTTACAAAATATTTAGTACGTATTATTAAAATGTAACCAGGTTTCATGGATTCCACGTCCTTGGAAACATCTGGGCATCTGCATTTTTGTACACAGAGTTTTGGAATCCACATGGACTGGGAAATTCAGGGCATCTTATGGAGAACGGAAAGGGAATCCGATTCTTACTGGTCCTCTTGTTAGTTGTAATCAAGGATTTGGCCCTGGAATTCCTTTTGTTTCCTGGGACCATCTACAATCATAAACATATTCCCCAGAATCAAAAGGTATACTGGTACAAATTTCCTCTATTCAGGTGACCTCAAAGTACAGAGAATTCTTATGGGTGGGCAGGTAGTAATTGGGGTTTTGGGTTTGGAATATTCCACATTTTGGGGAGGTCTTGTGAAGGGGAACCAGGAATCTTGGATTCCAGTTCCCAAAGGACATTATGGACGTCTTTCTCTTGATATCCAAAAAACTGGAATTCTCGGTCTACAGGAACTAACTCGGCATCCTGCAGTGAAGCAGGGAGCTGGAAATTGGAGGTCGTCATGTACAGGAAACTAAGCGTCATATTGCTATGGAAGTATAAGGGATCTTTTTTACATGAGTCCTCAATCG
>NW_006989043.1:0-713 GCF_000164805.1 Carlito syrichta
TTTGTAAATTTCCATGTAATTTTGGTTTATAAATATTGGGCCCCAAATTGTCTTTTTTGGGTGTGCCTGATTTTAAATGCCTGGTGATTAAAAGTATCAGGTTAATGTGACACTTTATTGCAGAGTACAGCATTATGTCTTAGGCAGAGAAAATACTTGGTGATTCCAAGGAAATATACTTTGAAAAATATAAATTGGTTTAAAATATAAGGGAAATGTGATTTTATATTTCCTTCAAATAAGTAGGGGAATTTTTTCTCCAAGGATTGCATTTCTTTATCATTTAATCAAAATTACCTAACAGAAAATACACAGCGGATCAAGAAATCGTACACAAATTTTAAGAAAGGAAATAGCTGTATTAAATTATGATACTGTTTTATTTTCTAAAATTTTTAAGACTTATCCTGCATTCTGTGTTCCGAATAGCACTTAGGTACACTGATCCTCAAGGTTCAGTTATCTAAAGATGATACACATCTGGAATCTCAACAATTTTCAACTCATGCAGAATAACATATTTGGCATTTATGTGAGACAGAAACAAGTTGTCAATTTTGAAAGCAGCATTGTACCATATATTCCAACGTATTAATAGGAAAGGAGTTATCTTTGGAGTATTATACACTTCTAGAGTATTAACCCTGGATAATGAACATTTCTATACCCAATTCTGAATTGTATCATCTTTAAAGTAAAATAAATCAAAAATA
>NW_006989044.1:0-12475 GCF_000164805.1 Carlito syrichta
CTGTGAAAATAACAAGTGGTCCTGGGAAAGCTGGATGGCTACATGAAGAAAAATGACACTTAACCTCTATCTCTCACCATATTCAAAAATTAAATCAATATGGACTAAAGACTTAAATAATGTCTGCTCTGAAAACATAAAAATTCTAGAATAGCACCTAGGACAAACTCTTCCAGACACTGGCCTAGACAAAGAATTTTTGGCAAAGAAATAGCAAATGCAAGAAAAACAAAAATAAATAGGTGGGAACTTCATTAAATTCAAAAGCTTCTGCACAGCAAAAGAAATAATCAGAATAAATCGGCACCCTACAGAATGTGAGAAGAGGTTTCGAAAATACATCTGGCAAGGACTAATATACAGAATCAAGAAAGAAGTAAAAAAAAATCAGCAAGACAAAAGCAAATAGCTCCATTAAAAGGTGGGCAAATTGCATGAATAGAAATCCCTCAAAAGAAGATATACAAATGGTCAACAAGATGAAAAAATGCTGAACATCACTCATTATCAGGGAAATGCAAATTAAATGACATAGCCCCTTCTGCCAGTTAGGATGGCCATTATTTAAATATCAAAAAACAACAGATGCTGCTAGGGAAGCAGTGTAAGGGAATGTTTATACACTGTTCCTGGGAGTGTAAACTAATGCAATCTCTATGCAAATCAATATGGAGATTTCTCAAACAGCTAAAAGTAGATCTACCATTTAATCCAGTAATCCCACTACTTGGTATCAACCCCAAAAAGACACTGCACTCATATGTACATCACAGCACAATTCACAATTCACAATTTTAAAAATGCGGAATGAACCTAAATTCCCATCAACTGGTAAGTGGATACTCTATATTTGGCGCGCGCGCGCACACACACACACACACACACACACACACACACACACACACACACACACACCATGGAATACTATTCTGCTATGAAAATGAATGAAATAATGTCTTTTGCAGCAACTTGGATGGAACTGTGGAGACCATCATCCTAAGGGTAGTAACACAGCAACAGAAAACCAAATGCCGCATGACAGCTAAACGAAGGAATTGCAAAGGAATATGGAATGGCATAACGGACACTGAAGACTCAGAAGGAGGAGAGAAGGAATGGGGTAAGGATGAAAAATCACATCCTCACAAGTTAAAAAGTGCACAAGTAGGGATGGAGGGCCCACTTAAAGCCCAGACTTCTTTGCCACGACACAACACATCCATGAAATCAAAAATCATTTGGACTCCCTTAAGCCATTAAATTATGCACATTAGTAGTTAACCAACTCTTGATCATAACCCTAAAAGCTTATGCCAAAAGAGAAGTAGACAAGTGGAATGTCATCAAACTGAAAAGCGTTTGCACAGCAACAAAAATCATCAAGAGAGTGCGGAGTCTACCCACAGAATGGGAAAAAGTATTTCCTAACTGTATAACTGGCAAACGCCTAACATCGGAAATCTACAAGGAACTCAAATGAGTGGAAAGAAAAAAAAAACCAGCCCTATTAAAAAGTGGGCAAAAGACACAAAAAAACACATCTCAAAAGAAGACATACAAACAGCCAACAGATACTTGAAAAAAATGCTGAGCCTCACTCATTTGAGAAATGCAAATCAAAACTACACTGAGATACCACCTCACTCCAGTCAGGATGGCCATCAATAATTAGTCAAAAAACAAGAGATGCTGGCGAGAGTGCGGAGAAAAGACAACGCTTCTACACTGTTGGTGGGTGTGCAAACTAGTTCAACCTCTATGGAAAACAGTGTGTGGCCCGTTTTAAAAGAACCAGATATCGACCTCCACATGACCCAGCAATCTCCCTACTGGGAATATACCCAGAGGAACTCAAATCACTCTACAAAAAAGATATTTGTACATGCAAGTTTATTACTACATTATTCACAACAGCAAAATCATGGAACCAATCCGCCTGGCCATCTAAAGTAGACTGGATAAACAAAATGAGGTAGATATATATGATGCAGTATTACACAGACATAAAGAAGGACACAATTATGGACTTCGCAGCAAATTGGATGGATTTAGAGTCTATCATACTCAGCGATCTGTCACAGAAACAAAGAACTGAATACCACATGTTCTCACTGATAAGTAAATCCTGAACAATTATCACAATTCTACAAGAGAGGATCAGCAGTAGTGGGACACCTCTGGGGAGAGGGGGACACGTAACATCACCAAGGGCACCTGATCCAAAACCCAAGGAAGTGAGGACCAGTCAGAGGCCCAAACGTCACCTGCACATAGATTACTTACGTATCTAATCCTGACTTGTAAACCACATCTTTATAATACAATAAAATTTTTAAAATATTAAAACTAGAAAAAATATGTAGGAGAAAAAAAGTCTAGCTCAAAATGCATAGTTTTGAAGGACTCTGAATCCTTTTCAATAGATTTTGTTTGAAGAACTCTGCAACCTTCCCAACACAGCTATGCCAATTTGCACATTGGTCAATGCATGACAGTTACCTGTGAGAGAGGGAAACAAATGAGAAGAGTTCATCCACTGTCCAGCCAACTCCTCAGAGAGAGAATATGAGCTTCAGTGTTAGGAATGGGAACCCAGGCAAAGCCTGGCAGTTCTCATATAAACTGATAAAAATAGAAAAAAACAGATGATCACCTCAACAGATGCAGGGAAATGTGTGACTAAATCTAACATCCATAGCCGAAAAATAATAACAGCAAATAAGGCATCCCAAAGTACATTACCAACTGGTTGAAGGGCACCTACAAAAAACTACAGCTAATATTAGACTTAACTGTGAAAGTTCTGTTTGCTGAGATAAGGAGCCAGGCAAGGCAGTTTGCACTCATCGTTTCTATGAAACCATTATGCTGAATTCAACTAATAAAATCAGTTGATAAAATCCTGCTTTATGAATTGAAATCTTACATGAACAAAATCAAGAAAGCCCGCCAGCTTCAACTATAAACATTTGAAGTAGCTATAATGCTTGCACCATAATTTAATGACCTTGTTGGCATAGACAGTCATAGGGCATAATGAAAAAATATATAAACTGAATGATAATAATAATGCAGACTATAATTCAATATATATGAAAAAGCCACCCACAAAATCCTACAAATGATAACTGATGATACTCTTCTTAGTACCAATATAACAGTCGTGTCATTGAGACTGGTAACGTTGGCTATAGTACTAACACTACTAGTATTAATACTAGAAATAATAAAAAGGAAAATTTGATGAATGATTAGAGACCCGGTAGATATGTAGATCAGACTTTTCATACAGAGTTCCACATTTCCCACCTACAAGAAATTTGTGCGAAAGAAACACTTTAGAGGTGTAAAGTTTGGTTTGTCATGAAGATTGAGGAAATGAATGGAATACACATTCGGAAACTGTAAAAGCACAGAAATGAACAAATAATCACAGTATCGCAATGACAGTACCTACTAGGTCTCTTAAATAGGACAAAAGTCTCATCTGCAACCTCATTATTTAACTGCCTTTCGGGATCGCTGTTTAAAGCATTTAATAGTGTGGCTATGTGGCAAGATTTTTAAAAAACGTTTAGAAAAATCCTCTAAGGTTTCTCATCCAAATAGCACTAAGTGAAAAGTAATGAAGAAGTACAGCAGTGGGATCAAAAGGTACTCTACAAAAATCAGCATGCACCTTGGCCACGATGAGTTTTGATGACAAAAATAAGAAAATCTCGAGGCAGACAAAATATATGCAACTGCTATATATAACTTCATCATATGCTTCCCAGCCACCTACGGAAAGTTAGCACGGTTGCCTGCTGCCAAGAACAGAAAAAGTAGACGAATTGACTAGGTACTAATATGAGGAGATAAGCAAGATCTTCTCAGGCAGGGGGCTTAATACACATTTGTGGATCCTTTCACTAAATCTGGATAGGTCTTTGTCATGCAAAATTAAATGCCTTGAAACATAACGCTGTTTTCTGCCTGAATAAAGTAATATGCTTAAAACACTTCTGAGAGAGAAAATATGTAAAATAGGTCTATAACTGTTGTCATGATCAGCATGTTTATTCGTACACCCTTCAACTCAAATCCATTAGCAACAAAGAAATGTTCTCTTCAGAAATTACTCACCAACACACCACATGGCAGTCTTTGAAAACATTCTATTAGGGAAGATTCACATCTAGCCTTCCTTTGCCCGTGGTTAGTGCCTCTGTCTCTCTCGTCACCCTGGGGTCGAAGTGGCTGACAAGACCCATCGTATCCACTAAAAGCAAACCTGTGAGGTTGCTGATGACTCACTGCTTGGACAACACTGAGTGAAGACGAACATGCAACGTTAACTTTGCAGAACACATCCAAATTAACCTCAGAAACGACGACAACAACAAAAAGAAGTCATTTTGCTATGGGTCCTCGGATCTCTGACCTAATAAAAGGTGATTATTAAACATCTTATTATTTCCAAAGTAGCAGTAACCCTCCTCCTCCTCCTCCCCCCCTCCTCCATTACTACTACCACCACCATCACTAGTATTGTTTCCAAGGGATGAAGGAGGAGCAGCAGTTACATGTCTTCGGGGTGACTTACATTGCATGCAATGTCCAGGAGGCCTGGAGGTGGATTCTCTCCTTCGGCCCTCACAACAAACATGTGCCTGTGAATGTTTTACTGACTCACTGCCACAGGTTTGTTGGGAGGATGGAAGAGACAGCGTTTGGAGATACTTCTGGAACCCACAAAGCAACAGAGAGGCTAGGCAGTTAGAGTACAACCACACAACATTAAATACCTAAAATAAATGAGGACATGCTAATTTCCTATTTAAGCCTACTGAACTGTGCTTTCTCTTCCATCTCTATTAGTGCTAATTCCCTGGTTCTGCAGATGAGGATTGGAAAATCTAACAGGGTCTGGCAGCAAAGCTCTACCAATCCACTGTGAGAACACAGGCTCCTCGAAATTTGCAAACCACCAGGGATGATGTAGAATGAGGCTGTATTTACCTAAATAATTCTGAAAATATAGCCTATCATCCCCCATCCAGAAATATGTAAAGGATGACAAACAAAAGATAGCTCAAACTGGGAAGAGATAAAGAACAAGTTAAAAAAATTCGAGAAAAGTCCTTTAACTCAGGATGGTATGACCCAGACGTGAGAATAATATCAAGCACCCTAAAAGAAAAGTGCTTTGGGAACCGTAAGAAGAAAACCAAGGTGCCATCCCCCTGTTTCGGTCTTGAATTATAAGGCACTGAATAAAGGGATGATATATTATCAGTCTTTATATGTATATGTGTGTGTCTGTGTGTGTGTGTGTGTGTGTATTATATATCTCTCTCTAATTCATAAAACTGGCAAGATTTCTCAACTACAATGGTCTAAAATATAGTGACAAGTGATAGAGAGTTGGGGTTAGCAGCAGATGTATAAATACATATCACCTGTTCACCAGAACCAGTAAGTCAACAAAGTCATATGAATGGATTTCTAATCAAAAGGGAAAGAAACAAAAAACTTCTAGGAATGCATTCAACATATCTTTTCTAGGCATCTATGAAAAGCAGAGCACAATAATCTCAAGGAAAAAATGGTTTGCATAAGTTTTGATGAATACTAATCAGGAGTGGAGCAAGTTCTATTTTTTCATGATACTGATTTCGCTCAAAACCATTCATAGCTATTCCGTAAAATAAACTGGAGATTATACTCAAAGAAATTTGAGGAGATGTTGTTGCTCTTTTAGCATCATGTCCATTTTCCTATATCTTTAGAAACTACAAATTATTTTTAGTTACATGTTTGCACTGTGTACTGGCGAAAAAGTCTGTCAAAGTGTACCCACCACTACCACCTGTGCACATTGTACCTGACAGGTGTTTTGTTTTTTTTTTTTTTTTGTGGTGCCTCTGCCCTCTTCCCTCCTCCTTTGGGGTTTTTAATTTTGATGGTTCAGATTTATCAATTTTCTTTTTATTTATGATGCTTTTGGTGTCGAGTTAAGAACTGACAAGCTGTAGCTCCTGAAGACTCCCTATTTTTAAAATAAACTTGATTTTCTTAGAGTAGCTTTAAGTTTATAGCAAAACTTAGAGAAAGTACCGAGTTCCCATATAGCCTTTGTTCCCATACATGCACAGTAGACCTGAGGTGCAGTGTTCTTCAACATAAAACCATGTAAAAAAACTTTTCAGAAGAGATTGGTCTCCCACCCACTATTGTTAGTCTCGGACTCCAAGAACCAACTGAGAAGAGAAACACCAACCACCTGTGCAATATTCATTCAGGAAAACACTCCTCCTCAAGATTCCTCGCTCCCATCCAATCACGAGAAGAAGTCAGCTGGTAAAACTCCAGGGAAACCTGAAAATCACACATACAGCCTCTCTGAACCAACCTGCCTGATCCCCCAGCACGGTGCTGTCTCCTATAAAAGGTTTCATGTCCCTCGAATACAGAGGTAATTTTAGCCCAATCTAGACAGCAGAGCAGTCATGCAGGGAAGCAGAACACACTCTTTTCAAGGTCCTATTCATCTGCCAAGCCCAAGTTAAAACGTTACCTCTTCTAAGAGTCTTTCTCAGATGCATAAGGTCAGGAGCCACCTCTCTTTCTCTCACAAAGTTTCATGGGTAGATCCTCCTCCGAATGCACTCTAGCTTATGTCTATATCTATATCTGTCTGTCTGTCTATCTATCTATCTATCTATCTATCTATCTATCTATCTATCTATCTATGTATCTATCTATCTACCTACCTTTCTATCTATCTAAATCTAGTGGAATGGTAAATTTTAACTAATAGACAAATGCTTTACTTCTCATCAATATCATTTTGTGGTGAGTACATTTAGCCTCCATGCGCGTAACAGTTTACAAAAATATGATATTTCAACATTAACTACAGTCAACTTGCCGTACAATAGGTCTACTGAACAACAGAATACGATTCGGTCATCAAAAAGACATCTTGTCATTTGCGACAACCCGGATGAAACTAGAGGACATTACGTTAAGGAATGCAAGCTAGGCACAGAAAGACAACTACCACATGATCTCACTCATGTGTGGCATATTAAAAAGTTGCTTTAATACAAGTACAGAGTGGAATTGTGGTTACCAGGAGCTGGGTGGTTATTGAGGGAACAAATGGGGGAGATGTTGTACAAATTATACATATTTACAGTTAGATGGAAGAGCTAAAGTTGTCATTTTATTTTCATGCCCAAAGTTCTCCAGACGTTTACACTTCAGTAATAAAACTTGACAAAGCTACATGTGGCAACACCCTGCTAAATCATGATGTCAGAACTCAGTTCTCTGGAAAATATGAACACTTGCAACAGGAGACTTCAGAATTGCTAATGACTTAAAGCTCTTAACAGATGAATTAGGTGGAATGATGCTTTACTGAAAACTGGTAAAATCCTATAGATGTCATCATGCCAGAACTGTCTCAAAAATGACGAGTAACGTGAAAGTCAAAGTAGCGAGGAAAAGGCACTATGCAAGAGCTACTTGTCTCTTGGACACAGGCCACTTGAATATCTCAGGATTTGGTAACATTTGATATTTCAAAATTTCTGTTTCCAGATCAGATGGGGACCCAGGGACCAAAGTTACCTGCTGTCTAAAAGAACAAAAAAACTGGAGCAAGGAGTCCTTTCCCCGGTGTGTGCTTTCGTCTGCTTTGTCAAAGATCAGTTGGTTATGGGTATTTGGGTTTGTTTCTGGAGTCTCTATTCTGTTCCACTTGTCTATGCACTTGCTGCGGTACCAGTAACATGCTCTCCGGGTTCCTACAGACTTGAAGTCAGTTAGCGGGATGCCTACAGCTTTGTTCTTTTTGCTTAGGAGTGCTTTGTTATTTGGGCACTTTGGGGGTTGACCTTTAGGATTGTTTTTCTAATTCTGTAAGAATAAAAAATAGTGCTGGGAAAACTGGATAGCTACCTGCAGAAACATGGAACTTGATCCCTATCTCTCATCATCTAAATAATTAAATCAATATGAATTAAATAGTCAAATGTCAGGCATGAAACATGAAAATCCTAGAAGAAAACCTGGAAAAAACTATTCTAGACGTTGGCCTAGACAAATAATTTGTGGATAGGATCCCAGTAGCAAATGCAACAAACACAGAAATAAAGAAGTGAGACTTACACTAAGGAGTTTCTGCACAGCAAAGGAAATAATCCACAGAGTTAACAGGCAACCTACAAAATGGGGTAAGATATTCAAAAATGATACAAACAAAATCTCTCAAAAGAAGATATACAAATGGCCAAAAGCTGTAAGAAAAGACATCACTATCCATCAGGGAATGAAAATTAAAACCATGATGACATACCACCTTATATCAACAAGAGGGGTCATTATTTAACAATAAAAAAACCAACAGATGTTGGCATGGATGTGGTGAAAAGAGAATGCTTATATACTGCTGGTGAGTGTGTAAAATGTTATGACCTCCATGGAAATAGATATGTAAATTACTCAATGGAATAAAAGTAGCTATTACCATTCAATCTACCAATCCCACTACTTTGTATCCACCCAAAAGAATAGAGGTCGTTAAAAAAAAAAAAAAAAAAAAAAAAGACTCCTGCAATTTTTGTTCATCACAGCACAATAAAGATGTGGGAAAAAAAACTATGTCCACCAAATGATCAGAGGATAGTTATATACATATATTTATGGTGTTGCCAAAAATGTATATACATTTTAAGAGATGTTATCTAAGCATTACGTTTTGAAGTTGAATTAAATTATGGTAGCAATGTGTACTATGATGTCTGCTCAACTGTGCTTCCACCATTTTTTTTGACTGTCCTGCCTATCACAAGGTGACACCAGCACTCATTTGATTAATGCCAAGTTTTGAGCGAATGTCATATTTAAAATGTGTATACATTCTAGGCATTCTATTATACACACACACACATACACACTCACACAACATAGAATACTTTTCAGCCACGATAAAGAATGTAACCGTGTCTTTTGCAGCAACTTTGAAGGCACTGGAGATCATCATCCTAAACGAAGTAACGCAGGAACAGAAAACCAAATCCCACATGTTCTCACTTATAACTGGGAGCTAAAGCTAAACTACAGAACTGAAAAGGTATACAGAATGGCATAATGGACACCGAAGATTCAGAATGGGGAGACTGGGAGGGAGAGTAGGGATGAAAAATCACCTAATGGATATAACGTGCACAGCTGGGGATGGAGGGCACACTTAAGGCCCAGACACTTTGCCACTATACAACGCATTCATGTATCCAAAAACCATTTGACCCCACCAAAGTCATTGCAATTAGTTGTTTTTAAAAACTGAAGAAAATACAGAGGAATGTTTTTGGCTCTAGAAACATGGTTTTGAAGGACTTTTCATCCTCTTCAATACATTTTGTTTGGAGGACTCTGTATCCTTCTCAACAAAAATATACCAATTTGTACATCAGTCAACACATGACAGTTATCCGTGAGAGAAGAGAAACAAATGAGAACAATCCATTCCTTGTTCAACCAAACTTCTCAAAAATTGTACATGGGGGGGGCAGAACAACTGGAATTATTTTTTAGAGGGCAGGCCCCTTTTACTACAGGCGTCCCCCACTAGGATAAGTGTTGTGGGAACTCACTGACATCATCATAACCTCTGCGAGAGGATGCATTCAGCTTCAGTGACTTATTTTTTTGTGGAGATTTTTAAAACATATTTGCCTATTACATGATGGATGATTTACACGAACAACCTGCCCACACCGCACTGTATTCAGCAATATTTTGTCAAAAATGGCATGACCCCTGTGACCCACCCACTCCATTCACCAGATCTTGCCCTGAGTGACTTTCTTGCTGTTCTTTCCTCAGATGAAAAAAGTTCTCAAAGGGCAACATTTTGCCATTGTGGAGGAGGTGAAACAAAACAGGGCAGAAGCACTAAAAGGCATCAAAACTGACGAGTTCAAAAACTGTTTTGAGCGGTGTAAAAAGCATCTCCATAGGATTGTTGCATCAAACAGAGTGTTTTGAAGGTGACTGAAGTTCAAATATGCAAGAATAAATACATAATTTTTTACTAAAAATTCTACTTTGGGGTCACCCCTTGGACTGGGTCCAGTGTACAGAATGGGAACCCACACAAAGTTTGGAAATGTCCCATATTGACTATTAAAATGAAAAAAAAATATGATCATCTCTATAGACGCAGAGCAATTTCTGACTACAACTAACATCTATATCTGAAAAATATAATAACAAGTAAGGCAGAGCAAAGGACCTTCCCAACTGTGTCAAGAATGTCTGTGAAAACCTACAGCAAATATAATATAGACGTAACTCATGAGCTGTCTTTGGTCACTGGACACACAAGCACAAAGGTGGGAATAACAGAGGCTGCACACTGCTAAAGGAGGGAGGAAGAGAGGGGAAACAGGAGGCACCCAGCCACACACTGGGTACCAGGTCCAATACCAGAGGGAGAGAGGTCTCTCTGGAAGCCCAAACCTCACCTGCACGCAATTCACTTATGTAGTACATTCTCACATGTACCCCACATCTCTACATTTCTTTTAAAAGGCTGAACTGTGAAAGTTTTCACGCTTCAGCATTGAGATCAGGAAATACGCCAGGATGTCTGCACTCACCATTTCTATGAAACAATTTTACTGAATTCAATCCTGACATGAGATGATAAAACCCCATTTTATAATTTGAAATCTCAGATGAACAAAATCAAGAAAACCTGCCATCTTCCACATTTAACTTCGCCCACCTCTGTTTGCTGTGGCTTCAATGCTTGCACTGTAATTAAATCCTCTCTATTGACATAGACAGCCATAGGGTATTACAGAAAAACGTTTCAATGAATAATAATAATGCAGACTATAGTGAAACATGCATATGAAAGCCACCCACAAAATCCCATGAGTGATAACTGATGATACTCTTCTAAGTACCAATATAACCGTAGTGTTATTAAGACTGATAGCATTAATTATACTACTAGCACTACTGGTATTAGCACTGAGAAGAATAAAGAGGAAAATCTGAATGATTACAGACCCAGCAGATATGTAATTCAGATTTTCATATGGATTTCCACATTTCATGCCTACAACAAATTTGTACAAAAGAAACATTTACAAATTTTAAAGCTTTGATTTGTCATGAGGATTGAGGAAATATGTAGAATATACATTTGAAAACTGAAAAACCACAGAAGTACACAAGTAATAATAGTATTACAACACGATAGTTTACCTACTAAATCTTATTTAAATATGACAGAGGCCTGGCGCGGTGGCACAAGCCTGTAATCCCAGAACACTTGGAGGTGGGAGTGAGGGGACTGCCTGAGCCCACGGGTTCCAGAACAGCCTGGGCCACTTGGAAAGACCCCATCTCAACAAGGAATCAAAAAAAATTAGCCGGGAGTGGTAGCGTGCGCCTGTAGTTCCGGCTACTTGGAAGGCTGAGGAGGAAAGGAGCCCAGAGCCCAGCAGGTAGAAGCTCGTGTGGCCGTGAGAGCATCACTGCACTCCAGCCTGGGGGAGGGAGTAAGACTCCAACTCAAAAAATAAGGTAAAATAAAATAAATACATATGACAAAAATCTCATCTTCTACCTACTTACTTAGCTACCAAGAAGTAACTTCATTCAGGAATTCCTAATATGAGCAACTACCAAGAAGTAAGTTCACTCAGAAATTCTATTTATGAGCTACACTTCTCATTTTCTCATACCCAAAGGTCGCTCATAGTACTGCATCTGGAAGATCCCTCAACAAATCTACTGAGAAGGACGCAGAGTCCTTCATTATCATACTTCTAGAGTTCAGTCTCAAGAAAACAGAGTCTTGCAGACAAGTGCTGAGGATTGCTAAAACAAACAACCTAACATGAAGGTCCTTTGGTATTAGGATTTAAGGCATTTAATAGTGCAAGTTTGTGGCAAGACTTTTTAGAAATCTATTTCAGAAACCCTCTAAGCTTTCTCTTCCAAATAGCACTAACTGAAAAGTAATGAAGAAGTATGGCAGTGAGGACAAAAGGTACCATACAAAAACAGCATGCCCACACTCAAATAAGTCAGTATTGATTTCTGATGAAAATAAGAAGGTTGCAAAGGTGCAACTGCAGTGGGAACTGCCACCAAAAAAAAAGTCATCAAAACAGAAAAAAATAAATACAATTCCCATATATGATTTCATCATGTGATTCCCAGACATCTATGGAAAGGTAGTATAGTTTTCCCAAAAAACAGAAAACCTAGACTGACTAACTAGGTACTTATGTCAAGAGAGATAAGATAAGAGATAGGTATCAGGTATCAGGCAGGTTGCTTAATACAATTTGTGGATTGTGTCATTAAATCCTCATAGGCCATCGCCATGTAAAATTAAGCGGTTTGAAACACAGGATTGTTTTCTGTTTGAGTGAAGTAATATGTCTAAAAACTGTTATCA
>NW_006989045.1:0-518 GCF_000164805.1 Carlito syrichta
GTCAGCCCTGTATGGAGATGCGAAGACCGCCTGGCGCTCATGCAACCTCTGGCCTTCAGGGTTGAGCCCCGCCGTCTATGCCTGAGCTCCGCCCTCCTGAGTGGACCCCGACCACCGGAAGACAACACGTGACAACTGCAGGCCCCACTGCGCTAGTGACCTCCTCCATTAGGTCCGCAAGCAATGAGGAGCCTGTCTGTTCCCACCTGCGCCAGTGCACAGGTGCGCCTGAGTCGCACGGGTAGTGCTGGCCGCGTGGACGCGGGATGGGCTGGAATTTCCTGAAGGACAGCAGCATTGATGGACAGCTCCGGGGTCAGCCTCGATGACGTCAGCTTCCTTCTCGCCTGCAAACCCTCCCGTGGTTAGGGCCGTTGGTACCCCTCATCCCTGCTGGCGCATGCGCGGCGCCTCCACGCTCCGCCCACAACGGACGCTGGGAACTGTTGGAGGAGCGTCTGAAATGAAGTCCCGCCCCCTTTGGAGCTGTGCGCATGCGCCCATGGCTCTCCACGTAC
>NW_006989046.1:0-765 GCF_000164805.1 Carlito syrichta
CTCTACTCTTTCAAGATTGCCCAGTGAGTAGCACTATTGAGTCCGAATGACTTCAGAGGTTGGCTTTCACAGCAAGTAGTTTTATAAACTAAGTGTGAACTAGAAGCAGTGATAAAATATTACCTGTCCCTATTGCTCTATTTGAACTAAAGCTGTTATTTTGAAATTGGCTATCCCTTTCTAAATACCAGCTAGGTTTTAAATCAGGCAGTTTTTTCAAGAAGGCAGACAGTTAGATGGAAAAAGGATAGTGAAGTGATGAAGCAAAAACTGATAGTAAAATATCCACAATGCTCCTCCCCACCCAGGGACACACACACACACACACACACATACACACACACACACACACACACACACACACACACACGTGCGTGCATACACACACACACACACACACACACACACACACACACACACACACACACACACAGTAACGTTTAGAGGCTGTTTCTGTTCCATGAAGTACTTGGTATGAATTTAATTCTTCAGAGGTAAACCAAAGTTCTCTCATGTAATAAAGATGCAAACGTGACTTTTTGTGCATGGACTATGCTTGGATCGTTTCCAAGACCCCAGAGTCCAATACTCCACTTGGCCAACAATTATCAATCCAATCCTCTGGAGAAGTTTCAATGGACTTTTTCTCTGAAATGATATTAATATCTGATTCTCTTAGTCTCCTCTTTATCACATGTTAGCTGTTTACCTTCCTTCTCTCAAACACCCAGGTCATAATATTTAGAAAATTATTTGTCTTCCTAC
>NW_006989047.1:0-770 GCF_000164805.1 Carlito syrichta
TTCCTGGAATCCAGCCTTAGTTGTTCTGAGGAACCTAACGGACTTGGAGTGCCCAATACCATTAACAACCTTTAAGCAAACCAGAATGTTGCAGGAGTCCTGAAATGACCGATTCATAATATCGGAATGCTAAATTGCTCTGAAACCTTTGGGGAGCTCGAAGATCTGTTTCTTGTTTGTCCCATAGCAGACAATCGGGGAATTTTTTGAATTGAGGGCGCGTACAACAATGATTCTTTATTCGTACTTAGTTGGAGGTAATGTAGTGTCCTGTATGTGAGGACTCTCTTTCCCTTGATTCCTGTTTCAAAACCCTGATTCTTGTATAGCCCTTAGTAAGAAAACATGTAGATTTTTTGATAGAGGAACAGTGGAAAACAGATTTGTTCTACTTTATTAGCAAGAGGCCATGTAGTTTCCAGTATATCAGGATTACTATTACCCACATTCATGCCTCGAATCCCTGATTCTACTTTAGCCATCAGCAAGATGCCCTGTAGATATTCAGGACTGAGGACTCGTATAACCCAGGTTCCTTATTTTTAGCAACAGCCATCAGTTACCTGTATATGAGTACTCCTGCTCACAGAAACATGCGTTGAAAGCTTGATTTTTGTATAGATCTTAGGAAGATGCCGTATAATTTTTTGTGGATTGAGAAAACATGTTACCCACATTCCTTATTGTTCCTTAGGAAAAGTCAGTGCATTTGCCTGTATATGAGGATTTCATTTCCCTAGTTTATGCTTCAAATCCCAAATTCGTGTTTA
>NW_006989048.1:0-3078 GCF_000164805.1 Carlito syrichta
ATCCCTTAGGTACCCTGTATCTCAAGGTTCAGTTATCTAAGAATGATATAGATATCGATTCTCAAAAAGATTCAGTTCAGGCAGAATAAAACATTCAGAATTTATGTAAGAAAAACTGTAGTTGTCAATTTTTAAGGCAGAATTATACCATATACTCTAATGTATTAAAAGGAAAAAAAGTTACCATTGGAGTAATAAACACTGCTTAAGAAATCAGTCCCTGTTTGATGTACACTTCTAAGCCCAACCCTGAACTGTAACAATTTTTAAAGGAAAGAAAAATTAAAAAATAGAATAAACAAGTAAAGTGAGCTGCATGCTTTACAGCTTTCATTTATTTGTGTAATTATTTATTTATTTCTTAATTTATTTCAATTTTTTTAAAAATGTGGGGTACAATTTAGATTTAGATATACAAACATTGATTATTTAGGATCCTTGGTTAATTAGGTATGCCCCTCGCTTCCTTAGCAGTATCTGTGATAAATCACTGAATATGACCTGCTTCATATCCATCAAACGTTCTGCAAAATCCTTATATCTGTCCTTTTTTATGGCTGCATAATATTCCACTGTGTGTATACCACATTTATTTTACCCATTCCAGCTTTGATGGGCAACATTGTTTGTACCATGTTTTTTGCAACTGTGATTACAGCTGCAAGAAACATACTCGTGCAGATATTGTTTGGGTAAAATAATTTGAGTTCCACCAGGTAAATTCTCTTCAAGGGAATTACTGAGTCACATGGTAGGTCAGTAACTTGTCCCTTTAGAAACCACCACACACTTTTCCAACGGTGTTGTTCTACTTTTCAGTCCATATGCAGTGTAGAACTTATTTTTTTTCAAATCCTTAACAGCCTCTCTTATTATTTGTTTTACTAATGATGGCCAGTCTTACAGGGAGTATGTGGTATTTCAAAGTGGTCACATTTGCATTTCTTTGAGGATGACTGAGGGTGAGCAATTTTCATATGTCTGATGGCTGTCATATCTCTTCTTATGAAAAGTGGCCAATCATGTATTTTGCACAATTTTCAAAGGGAATATTTGTGTGATATTTCTGAGTGTTTGAGTTTCTTGTAGATCTTAGATGTTATGCTTTTTACAAATATATAGGTGGAGAATCCTTTTTCCAATTCTGTTGTATTCCTGCTCTTCTGATGATTTATTTTCTTTTGCAGAAGTTTATTAATTTGATGAGATCCCAGTTGTCTAAATTACTTTTTACGGCATGGGTATTTACGGTTCTGAAGAGGAATTAGTTTCCAGTTACAGTTTCCATAATGGCGTCTCCTGTATTTTCTAAGATTATTATAATTTTGTGTTTTACATTTAGGTCTTTGATTGATTTAGAGTTAATGTGTATAGTGATAGTTACGGGTCCTGTTTCAACCTTATGCATGTGTTCAGCCTTTTCCCAGCACCTATACTGAATACGTTCTCCATTACCCAGTGGATCCTGGAGGTTTTTTTCCAAGATAAGTTGGTTGAGAGTTTGAGTATTTCATTCTCCTGATCCATTGGCCTATGAACCTATTCTTGTATCAATACCAGGCTGTGTTGATTACTATAAACATATAGTAAAGTTTGAAGTCTGGAACAGTGATAGCTTCTGCTTTGTTTCTTTTGATAAGTTTTTTTGGCTATTCTTGATTGTTTATGGTTTCATATAAATTATTTATTTATTTATTTATTCTTTATTTTGAGTTGGAGTCTCACTCTGTTGCCCAGACTGGAGTGCAGTGGCTGGTCTCGGCCACCGTAGCCTCAACCTGCTGTGCTCCAGCGATCCTTCTGCCTCAGCCTTCCGAGTAGCCAGAATTACAGGCATGCGTTACCATGCCCGGATGATTTTCGGATTTATTGTAGAGATGAGATCTCGCTGCCCAGGTGGGTCTCGAACCCACGGGCTCAGGTAATCCACACACCTCAGCCACCCAAAGGCGCGGGATTACAGGCTGAGTCATCGAGCCCAGCTTATTATTATTATTATTTTTGAGTTAGAGTCTCACTCTGAGCCCTTTCCAGAATGCAGTGGCCCCTCCTGGCCACCTCAGACTCAACCTGCTGTGCACCAGCTATCCTTCCGCCTCAGCCTTCCAAGTAACCTGAATGACAGACATGCGTTACCACGCCCTTGTGATTTTTGACTTATTGTATTAATCAGGTCTCTCTGCCCAGGCGGGCCTTGAACTCGCGGGCTCAGGCAATGCACTCACCTCAACCTCCCAAAATCCCGGGGATTACAGGCTGAGCCAACGAGCCCGGCTCATATGAATTTCTTTATTGTACTTTCCAGATCTGAGAAGAATGATGTTAACTTAATGGTTATTTCATTGAATCTATAGATTGCCTAAAAAGGCTAATTTTTACATTAAATTGATAAACAAATCAGGGAAACAATCATGTCAAATTGTCACTGATGACATCAGCCTCAGAAATTTGACATCATACTGGGAGGGACTTTGACTACTGAGCAATGCTTAGGCTTCAAGGGCTTGTGTACCATGCTCTGCCAAATGCAGTAGACATGGTGGATTTCATTCCCAAGACGTGAGGAAAACCATGTGTTCACACCTATCCAAAAACTTCTCCAGGGATAAGTGACCATTCAAGAATTCTCTAAACGAGGTAGCCTTTTTTTTGTAAACTGTATTTATTGAGAGGACAGAGAAACACCCACACTGGGAGGGGACTTGAGGGGATGGCCCACAAGGTAGTCTTTTATTATTTTCATAACTGAATCCTGTTGGAGCTTGGTTATAGCAAAACCATGTACTATTTTAGCACGTTCTTTAATTTATAAACTTTTGGATGTTTTTACTATTATGCAACAGGCTTTGAGCAGTTTTTCTAACAGGATTTAAAGATCACTTTAGCTAAGATCATCATCAATTTTCCAGAATTTTCATTTATTTAAATTTTTATACAAATGAGGAGACCAAATACTTTCTACTTTGTAAATCTCCATGTTATTGTTGTTTATATATATTGGGCCCCAAATACTTTTTTTACTGTGTGTCTGATTTAAATGCTGTGATTAAAGTATCAGATTAATCAGAAACTTTGTTG
>NW_006989049.1:0-8956 GCF_000164805.1 Carlito syrichta
TGCCTGGGCTATTCTGAAACCCCTGATTTTAAGTTTTAAAATCAGACAGTGACGGACTCAGGCAATCCACTCACCTCAGCCTTCCAAAGTGCTGGGAGTACAGGATTACAGGCTGGGCCACCGAGCCCAGCCCTGAATGTTTTTCAATGAATGAATTGATGGAGAAAAGGTGGCACTCTTGAAGAAATCTTGCCAGACATGGTGGCTTATGCCTGCAATCCCAGCAATTTGAGAGGCATAGGTGAGAGGATTGCCTGAAACCAGTCTGGGCAACTTGGGAGTCCGAGTCTCTACAATAAATAAAAAAAATAGACAGGCACATGCCTGTACATGCCTGTGGTTCCAGCTACTTGGAAGGATGAAGCGGAAGGGTCAACTGAGCCCAGCAGGTCAAAGCTGCTGTGGCCATGAGCGTGCCACTGCCCGCCAGTCTGTGTGACAAGAGTGAGACTTCCACTCAGCAACAACAACAACAAAAAACAAATCTTCTCACATGTTATGATAAGGATACATCTTTTTACTCCAGCCTGGGAGACAGAAAGTGACCATGAGTTCAAAAGAAAAAACCTTAAAAACAAGATTTCTGCCAGGCTTGGTGGCTCAACCTGTAATCCCAGCGCTTTGAGAGGCTGAAGTGAGTGGATTGCCTGAGCTCACTGGTTGGAGACCCACCTGGGCAACTTGGCAAGACCTCATCTCTACAATAAAGCAAAAAATTAGCCAGGGACATGATAGCGCATGCCTGTAGTTCCAGCCACTTGGAAGGCTAAGCGGAAGGATTGCTGGAGCCCAGCAGGTCAAGGTTGTGTTGGTATGAGTGTGCCACTGCCCTCTAGTCTGGGTGACAGACTGAGACCTCAACTCCAAAACAAAAAACAAAAAACAAAAAAAAACCCTCCAAGATTTGGAGAACCTCCTTGATATTGATATTGGTCTAAGTAATCAGTTTTTTAAATATGACAACAGGAATACAGGAACAACAGCAAATATAAACAAGTTGGACTGCATCAAACTAAATGAATACAATTAAATGATCTTTAACAGTAAATGAAAAAGGAAGAAGGCTTACAGGATAAGTGAAAACATTTGCAAACTATATATCTGATTAACTTGTTTGCTACCCAAGACATACAAGGAACTTATATAAATCAAAGGCAAAAACAAGAAAATGATAATCACTTGACTAAAAAATAGCACAAGAAGAGCTATTTTTTCAGTAAAGACATACAAATTGCCAAGAGTATATGAAACGGTGGTCAACATCACCAATCATGAGGAAATCGCAAAGCAGCCCAATGATGAGTTATCATCTCAGACCTGTTAGGATGGCTAATATCAACCAGAAGTGAGAAAAGTATTGACAAGGATGTGAAGAAAAACAAATCCTGTACACAGTTAGTGGGTTTTAAATTGGTAGATTCATGATGAAAATCACGTATGAGTATTCTTTAAAAAAAAAAAATAATAACTAGCATAGCACACTGAAATCTGCTTTCTGTGTAAATAACCGAAGGAAATAAAATAAGTATCTCAAAGAAGTATCTACACCCCTGTGTGCATTAGAGCATTTGTCAAAATGGTCAAGCTATGAAAACAACCTCAACATTTCTGGATTCATTCTGTATTAAGAAAATACAGTATATATACACTATAGCACAATATTCAACCATAAAAAAAAAAGAATCCTGCAATTTCAACTTCATGGATGAAACTGGAAGACATTGTGCTAAGTGACATGAGCCAGGCACACAACGAAAAATACTGCATGATCTCACTCATGTGTGAAATAAAAAAAGATTACACTCATAGAGGAAGAAAGTACAATGGTGGACCAGGACCTGCAGGTGGGGGAACTGGGAGATGTTCAAAGGTAACAAAATTTCAGTTATAAGGGAATTTTCAGGATCTAATGTATAACATGGTGACTATAGCTAATAATAACATCTTATATGCTTAAAAATTTTGCTAAAATTGAGAAATTATGTTATTATTACAAAAAATGTTAAAATACAAAAAATGTTATTATTGCAAAAAATAACAAAATAAAATAAATAAATAAAATTATTACAAAAAATAAATTAAAAAGGCAACTTAAGGTGATATGTTCATTATGCTGATTACAGTCATTTCACAATAGACATATCAAATCATTACATTTTACACAATAAATATGTAGATAATTTTTATTTCTGTAAAATAACTCAGAAGTTAAACATACAGAAATACATGTATATATAACCCAGTTCTAAGCTTCATACTAAACAAAAGAATTTTTAAAGTTATTAAGAAGCAAAGTAACATGTGGAAGTTTAATACATGCTTACCAGTGTTCTAAGTGATACACTTAAAAAATTTGGGGCCGGGCTTGTTGGCTCAGCCTGTCATCCCAGAACTCTGGGAGGGTGAGGCAAGTGCATTGCCTGAGCCCACGGGTTCGAGACCCGCCTGGGCAACTTGGCGAGACCTCATCTCTACAATAAATCAAAAATTAGCTGGGCATGGTAGCGCGCGCCTGTAGTTCCAGCTACTTGGAAGGCGGAGGTGGAAGCATCACCGGAGCCCAGCAGGTCGAGGCTGCACTGGCCAGGAGCGGCCACTGCCCTCCAGTCTAGACGACAGAGTGAGACTCCAACTAAAAAAAAAAAAAAGTTTAACATGGAGAGTTTGTAAATAGATATTTTCATGTTCCCCAAAAGCAGCAGAAGAGCAGTCGATCAAGCATTCCCTTATGAATCATCAAGAGAACCGTGATTTTCACTGTAACCTTGAAGAAAAGTTCATCGAAGGAAAACAAGAGTTTCTGGAGAATTTCAGCAGATAGAATAGATGTCCCGCTGTGAGCTCAAGAGAAAAAATCCCAGGCATAGGGACAGACCCTCTTCCCAAACCTCATGTGAAAGTCTACTTTGACCTAGACCTATGCCATCTGTTTCATTCACTCCCACCTACCTGGGGGTCTGGCTAATGTGCTGTGTTTCCTCACATTCCAGGGTTCTTTCCTTTGCTCCAGACAGGTGATCAGGTCCGGCTTAGAGACAGCAAGGCCTGTTTTATTAGAAAAAAGTAACATGACTCTTGCTGGGATTCTCCTGTTATGATCCTAGTACTGTGCTCAGGAAAGAAGACACCATACAAGACTCTAGAAATTTAATCTCAAAATACTGTTTTCCAACAGAACCTTTAAACATTTCAGAAGAATTTTTTATTTTTATTTTTTTAGTTGGAGTCTCACTCTGTCGCCCAGACTGTAGTGCAGTGGTCACTCCCAGCCACCGGAGCCTCGACCTGCTGGGCTCCGGCGATCCTTCCACCTCAGCCTTCCAAGTAGCCAGAATTACAGGCATGCGCTACCATGCTCGGCTGATTTTTTGATTTATTATAGAGATTAGGTCTCACTGCCCAGGCGGGTCTCGAACCCGCGGGCTCAGGCAATCCACTCACCTCAGCCTCCCAAAGGCGTGGGATTACAGGTTGAGCCACCAAGCCCGGCAAAGAAGAATTTTTAATTTGTAGGTTTTCAGCTCAGTACTAGTGTATCAAAAATAGGTGGTAGCTATTAGATTTTAAGGTGTGGGCAACAATATTTTATGCCCCCAAATTTCTGGACATAGCACTAATATAGTGTAAAGGACACAGATCAGCTCAAAATAGGGAAAGATTCATATCAAAATGAAATATCTTTAATTCTTTCTTTTGTACGCCAACGAATCCCAAAGTTTTCAACGAAAGCAGGAATCGGAAACTCATTTGCACAAAGCAGAAACTCACAGACAACATTCTACACAAGAAGGACACTAAATTCTTACTATGGAAGATAAATTGTTTTTTGAGATGGTCCTCACCCAGGAAAACCAGTTTTCTGTGGTTCTCTAACATTGTATCCCTGTCCAAAATCTGCTGAGCCCAGTCCAGGCATCCCCACTCCTCTGGAGAGCATTCTATGGCCACATCCCTGAATGTCAACAGCCCCTGAAAATGAAAAGAACACATTTTTCAAGTGGCCATGAAAATGAGAAAAGAGAGTGAAATGAGAGAGTGAATAGAACAGGTTTTAGCTGATTTGACAACTGGACTTATCCAATAAGACAATTTTTTTTTTTTTTTTGAGTTGGAGTCTCACTCTGTTGCCCAGACTGGGGTACAGTGGCCTCTACCGGCCACCACAACCTCGATCTGCTGGGCTCCGGCGATCCTTCTGCCTCAGCCTTCCAAGTAGCTGGAATTACAGGTGCACGCTACCACGCCCGGCTAAGTTTTTGATTTATTGTAGAGACGATGTCTCATCAAGTTGCCCAGGCGTGTCTCGAACCCGCGGGCTCAGGCAATCCACTCACCTCAGTCTCCCAAAGTGCGGCATTACAGGCTGAGTCACCGAGCCCGGCTTGTAATTTTTTTTTAGTTGGAATCTAACACTTACCCAGTCTGTAGTGTAGTGGCACACTCACAACCCCTGCAGCCTCAATTTGCTGTGTCAAGTGATCCTTCTGCCTCAATCTTCCAAGTAGCTGAAATTACAGGTGCATGCCAGCATGCCAGTTAATTTTGTTATTTATTGTAGAGACAAGGTCTCACCAAGTTGCCCAGGCTGGTCTTGAACCCCTGTCCTCAGGCAATCCTCTCACCTCAGCCTCTCTCGACCTCCCAATGTGCTGAGATTATCCGGACTTGGTGGCTCAGCCTGTCATCCCAGCACATTGGGAGGCCGAGGCCAGTGGATTGCCTGAGCCCACGGGTTTGAGACCCACCTGGGAAACTTGGTAAGACCTCATCTCCACAACAAATAAAAAATTAGTCAGACATGGTAGCCCACGCCTGTAATTTCAGCTCCATGGAAGGATCACTGGAGACCAGTAGGTCAAGGCTGCAGTGGCCAGGAGCATGCCACGGCACTCCAGTCTGGGTGAGAGTGAGACTCCCAACTGAAAAAATAAAGTGCTGGGATTATAGGCTTGAGGCACTGTGCCCAGACTCTAATTTACTTTTTAAATGGATTTTCTTTTTTCTTGGAATCTTACTGTCACCCAGGCTGGGGTTCAATGACACGCTCATGGCCACCACAGACTCAATTTGCTGGGCTCAGGCAATCCTTCTGCCCAATGTCCCAAGTAGCTGGAACTACAGGTGATTGTCACCATGCCCAGATAATTTTTTGATATTGTAGTGATGAGGTCTCGCCAAATTGCCCAGGTTCGTCTTGAACCCCTGACCTCAGACAATCCTCTCACCTCCACCTCCCAAAGTGCTGGGATTATAGACTTGAGCCACTGTGCCCAGGCTCTAATTTACTTTTTTTTTCTTTGTTTTTTGAGTTGGAGTCTCACCCTGTTGCCCAGACTGGAGTGCAGTGACTGCTCCCGGCCACCGCAGCCTCGACCTGCTGAGCTCCGGCGATCCTTCTGCCTCAGCTTCCAAGTAGCTGGAACTACAGACTCGCCCTACCATGACCAGTTAATTTTTGACCTATTGTAGAGATGAGGTCTCTCCAAGTTACTCAGGCTTGTCTCAAACCCACCAACTCAGGCAATCCACTCATCATGGTCTCCTAAAGTGCTGAGATTACAGCGTGAGTCAGAGCCTGGCCTAGTTACATTTCAATGAATACTTTCCATGTTTGTTCTCAACTGAAGAATACAACTGAAGACACTTTCCAAAATTAACATACTTCATTTTATTGATTTTACTGGACCAATTTGTTCAGGTGATAACGTGTAAAATTTGATAAGTCAAGGGGTTCCTTTGACTTTGTATTGTTCTATCAAAGGGAACAGAAACAAGACACATTTGGGTGTGTAATAATTGTTTCATAATTAACTATAAATTTTTTTTTGAGTTGGAATCTCACTCTGTCACCCAGAATGGGGGTCAGTGACACGTTCATGGCCACCCAGCCTCAACCTGCTGGGCTCTGGCGATCCTTCCACCTCAGCCTTCCAAGTAGCCAGAACTACAGGCATGCACTATCACACCTGGCTAATTGTTGATTTATTGTAGTGACGAGGTCTCGCCAGGTTGTCCGGGCGGGTCTTAAACCTGCAGGCTCAGGCAATCCACACACCTTGGTCTCCCAAATTACTGGGGTTACAGACTGAGCCACCAAACTTGGCAAATATTTTTCTTAGAGGGTGCTCGTGGGTGTATGTAAGAGACTGAAGAAACTCAGAGACATGAAATGCCATTGATTCTGCATGTGGATTCTACATAAACACTCCACTAACATACATCGTATGTTATGTGTATTACAAATTGTATTTATACAATAATGTAAACAAATTAGCCCAGAAAGAGAAAACCAAATACTGCATGTTCTCACATATAACTGAGGGCTAAATACTGGGTACACAGAGACGTCAAGATGAGAAAAGCAAACACTAAGGAGTGGTGAAAGGGGAGGGAGGGAGCGAAGCCTTGAAAAACTGCTTTTGGGGCACCATCTTCCCTGTTTGGGTGGTGGGTTTAACAGAAGCTTAAATCTCACGCCCACACAATATACCCAAAATCCTGCACAGGAATCCATTGAATTCAAAACAGAAAACAAATAGAAAGTCATGAAGAAGGAAGCATATCTTTATTGTTCATTAAATGAAAGTGGGCCACCACAAAGTTCTTCCTTGCCATCTTCACCATGAGAAGATGAGGATGAGATGGGAGAGGAGAGCCTGGTCTTGCTGTCTTGGTTGACAAGAGGTGGAAGAGATGAAAGGGAGGCAGGAGAGACTGGACACTTGGTGTAGCTTTCAGAAACCCATCTTAATTTCTATCTGACGGTTTTACATTTTCATTTTTGAAAAAAGGTTTCCTTATGGCACCCATTCTGTTTCTGCTATATGCTTTAGTTTTAGTGTGCTATAGTAGAAAGTTATCTGTTATAAAAGATTTGAAAAGCAATCTGTAACCAGAACACTTCTACCAACTTGTGTAATGCTGAATTGCTTTTTGGCACTGCTGATTTGGCATCTTTTTCTTTTTGTCAGTCTGTCACCCAGGTTGGAGTGCAGTGACAGGCTCATAGCCACTGCAGCCTTTGCCTGCTGGGCTTAATCCTTCCCCATTAGCCTCCTGAGTCCCTGGAACCACAGGCATGAGGCACCATGCCTAACTAATATTTTGGTTTATTGTAGAGGCTGTTCTTGAACACCTGGACTCACACAATACTCTCACCTCAGCCTCCCAAATTGCTGGGATTACAGGCATCAGTCACCACACTCAACCTCTTCTCTGTCTTCTTTCTAGTCACTTGACACTGTTAGAAATACACCCCTCCATCAAGTCCTCTGCTGCTAACTCCTCTGGTGTGGTGCTTGTTAGCTGCTGAATGTCTTCAAAATCTATATCTTGAGACACTTTTCTCTTCACCTTTTTGCCATATACACACTTGCTTTCTCTGATTTCCTTGACTGGCTCAAGAGAATCCAAGTACTCATATAGAGAGAGCAGTAACAAATGGTGTGTTAAGCAGAATCTCACAACACTTGCTTTTAATCACTTAGTATTTTTCATGAATAGAGGTAATTTGAAATACTTTCCAAGGAAGCAAAAAATACCTGAGAGAATTTATTATCAGTAGCAGATTCTTCTGTTTTTGTTTTGTTTTTTTTGAGTTGGAGTCTCACTGTGTCACCCAGACTGGAGTGCAGGAGCTGTTCCTGGCCACCACAGCCTCGACCTGCTGGGTTCTGGCGATCCTTCTGCTTCAGCCTTCCACATAGCTGGAAATAAAGGCGCATGCTATCACGCCAGCTAATTTTTTGATTTATTGTAGAGATGAGGTCTTGTCAAGCTGCCCAAGTGGGTCTCAAAACCACAGGTTCAGGCAAATCACTCACCCCAGCCTCCCAAAGCTCTGGGATTATAGGCTGAGCCACCAAACCCAGCCCACATCAGTTTTTAAAATGTTGACATATAATCAAAGTGTATTTCACACATTTTATGTAAATAGATTAGCAAATTTGGTGCCTCCTAAATAATTTTATTAATAGCAGAATAACTTTGTTTTTAGAACATTATCCATACTAACTAATTAAAATGTGATTGACTTCCAGTTGCTAATTTCATTGGTTACTCTTTTATCAGAGTTGATTTGTGTTAAAAGCCTCAGTTCCTAGACATTAACTGTAAGACTCTGAACCCTCAGAAGGGAACACTCATCTCTCCCTGAAACGTGTGAGATGGGTGGCTTGAGGAACCAACACACTGGAAGACAAAGTCTCCTCTGGACTCATGTGAGCTTCAGTCTCCGTGAGACACAAGGCCCATCTTGGCTTCCTTGGCAGTGGTTTATTTCCATATATGTCCTGTTTTACTTTTAAACTTGTATTGCCCTGATTTCTGTGTTTTTTTGTTTTGAGCTGAAGCCTAGCACTTTTGCCCAGACTGGAGTGCAGGGGCACGCTACCAGCTACCGCACCATCAACCTGCTGGGCTCCAGCGATCTTTCTGCCTCAACCTTACAAATAGCTGAAACTATAGACATACGCTACCACGCTCGGCTGATTTTTGATTTGTTGCAGAAATGAGGTCTCACCAAGTTTCCGCGGGCTCAGGCAATCAACTCGTCTCGGCATCCCAAAGTGTTGGGATTAGAGAGTGAGCCACTGAACCCGAACCTCAGTGTGTTTTTTATATTTATTTATTTATTTTTTTGGAGTTGGAGTCTCACTCTGTTGCTCAGACTGGAGTGCAGTGGCTGCTCCCGGCCACCGCAGCCTCGACCTGCTGCGCTCCGGCGATCCTTCCGTCTCAGCCTTTCAAGTAGCTGGAGCTACACGCACGCGCTACCATGTCCGGACAATTTTTCTGATTTATTGTAGAGCTGAGGTCTCACCAAGTTGCCTGGGTGGGTCTCGAACCCGCGAGCTCAGGCAATCCACTCACCTCAGCCTCCCAAGGCACGGGTTACAGGCTGAGCCACCGAGCCAGGCTCCTCAGTGTCTTTTAAAGCAATCATCACACTAGTTTA
>NW_006989050.1:0-738 GCF_000164805.1 Carlito syrichta
AAAGTGACAAATTATTCTTATATCATATTTTAAATGTTAATTTTAAAAGAACGTGCAATTATGCAAATATAGGTAAGTCCCAAAATAAAATTAATTCAGATTCTTGAAAATCACGAATAGAAAATAATATTTGAGGCAGATTTTATTCTTTACAAATGAGAAAAACAATACAAAGAAAGTTTCATAAGATGTCCATGGTCAAGAAACCGAAAGAGAATTCATACTCAAAGCAGTTCACCTAAACGTAAAGCACTTATATAAGAAAGATTTAGGGCAAAAAGCACAAAGCTATAGATTCAAGATAAATATCTTCAAACTGGCCTGGCTCGGTGGCTCAACTTGTAATCCCACGCTTTGGGAGGCCGAGGTGAGTGAATTGCCCGAGCCCGCAGGTTCAAGACCCGCCTGGGCAACTTGGCAAGACCTCATCTCTACAATAAATCAAAAATCAGCCAGACGTGGTAGTGCGCGCCTGTAATTCCAGCTACTCGGAAGGCTGAGGTGGAAGGATCGCCAGAGCCCATCAGGTCGAGGCTGCGGTGGCCAGGAGCGGCCACTGCACTCCAGTCTGGGTGACAGAGTGAGACTCCAACTCAAAAAAAAAATTAAAATTAAAATTAAAAAAAAAACCTTCAAACCATCAAAACAACAAGAGAGTTGTTACCCCAAGTAATACAAGAACGTTAATTTTTTTTTATTTGCACTCTCAGTGAATTTTAAAGAATATTTAATTGCTGG
>NW_006989051.1:0-765 GCF_000164805.1 Carlito syrichta
CGTGGTAGCACGCGCCTGTAGTTCCAGTTACTTGGAAGGCTGAGGCAGAAGGATTGCCAAAGCCCAGCAGGTCGAGGCTGCGGTGGCCAGAAGCATGCCACTGCACTCCAGTCTGGGCGACAGAGTGAGACTCCAACTCAAAAAAAAAAAAAAAAGATTTTTACTATATAAAAAATAGTAAAAAGAATAAACTCGAAATTTGTTTTGAACTTAAAGACTTCACAAAGTGGTTACAATAAAAACTACTTGAAGACTTAAAGAGTTTAAATTATCCAAGAAACTTGCAAAGCTGAGAATACTTGCTTTTTTAACTAAGGGAGGACAAATAAGTGAAAAGCATGAGGAGCTGGAGGATGTTGAGATGGAAAGCACATGGATTCTAGATGGTACCACTGAGTTGCCAATCTGCCCAATCTTGTTCCACTCAAAGATGGGGGAAAACATTGTCTAATGAACTGATTGTACATGCTAACATACTATTTTATTCAGACACAGATGTGTCCTTCAAGGGAACTATATGCTACTACAGCACTTACTTATATTTCAAAAACAAGACCTCATTTGTTTAAGCTTTTTTACCCTCTTGACTGCAAATGAGTCTTTCCAACAGAATGAAAATATTCATACAAAAACATTTTTTCCCATTCAAAGTGATATTTTCACTATTTTTGGCTTCACAAACATTTCTTTTAAGTCCCCTGATTTTTGCTCTTTCCCTATCAAATTTCACTTTTATAATCAGAGCCTTGAAGTTCTCTTCTTTTT
>NW_006989052.1:0-396 GCF_000164805.1 Carlito syrichta
GTTCCTTAGAAATGTGGCCTGAGTCCTCATCCAGTCTCACTCTGACACCTTTCACCGATGGATCTTCCCTGCTTTCTTTCTTTCTTTTTTGAGTGGGAGTTTCACACTGTTGCCCAGCCTGGAGGACAGTGGCACACTCACAGCCACAACAGCCTCAATCTGCTGGGCTCAGGTGATCCTTCTGCCTCAGCCTTCCAAGTAGCTGGAACCACGGGCATGGGCCCTCAGGGCCAGCTAATTTGTTGATTTACTGTAGAGGTGGTGGTCTCGCCAAGTTCCCCAGGCCGGTCTTGCACCCCTAGACACAGGCAATCCTCTCGCCTCTGCCTCCCAATGTGCTGGGATTATAGGCATTTGCCACCAAACCTGACTTCTTCTCTGTTTTCATGGATTCAG
>NW_006989053.1:0-937 GCF_000164805.1 Carlito syrichta
AGGTTGTCAAATTACTTTTGAAGTAAGCTGGAAGAAAATTTTAGAAGGTCTCAGGAGTTTTAAAGAGAATACACAAACCTGCATGTTGGAATTTTTTTGCATAATAAATAACGGAATGTGATGCGATTATATATGTCAATTTAGTAATCAAAGCACAGTTGGACTCCAGAAAATTAAAAAAAAAAAAAAAAAGCCTGTTCTGGAGTTGCCAAGTCACAAGACAGCTTTGCTGTGCAATAAAGATCATAGGTTTAAGGAAAAACATCTTTGTGTCACCTACTTCTGAGTTTAATTGGAGGCTGTTTCTTAATACATCATTCAGAAGGCTGAATGTATGTCAAAAGGGAAAAATTCAGATGGAATGAAAATAGACTCAAAATACCTGAGGAGCTAATACCCCATGCCCATTATTCTAACTGAAACTTAAGCATTTAGATGATTTCACTCCTGAAATTAATTTAGGCAGGTGCATAGCATTTTATATTACACATTGCATTGTTTCAGATTTCGATATATGTGAAACACCAAATAAAGTTTCCAGGTCAATTTCTATAAAAGTACTAAGAGAAAAGAACACAGTTTGATATAAAAACATGAATTTTATCCTATGGCTTCTAATTTCTCAGAGTTGTTTCACTCTAGTTAAGATATGGTAAAGTACATATGAGTATTTCTTTAGAGCATAGCAAGAAAAAAATATATGACCAGATTTTTTTTATCTGCCACTGACAGGTAGCAGATGGAGCCACCCATTCAAAAGTTTGCAATATAACTACAAATTTTTTGTAACCACACACTCTATTTATTTATATCTACTTGATTTATATATACTTGCCTGTTTATATATTTGGCATTAAGTAAAACACTTTCACAAATAAAGGAAATTGTTAAATTGCCTTTGAAGTAAGATAAAAGAAAACCATAGATATTCTCAGTG
>NW_006989054.1:0-668 GCF_000164805.1 Carlito syrichta
GGCCATGCAGGGAGAGCTCGTCTCCACACCCATTCAAACAGGGGGTCTGGGGTCGAGGTGCTCATTGTCCCAGCCACTATGCAGACTGATTCAGGAGGATTGCTGGAGCCTGTGATTTCGAGGCTAATGGTGAAAAACGGTCATGTCACTGGGCCCCAGCCTGGGCCACAGAGCCAGACTCTGTCTCCAAAAACATCAGAATCGTACACAGATTCTCAGCTGCATGTGGTTATGGTTAGTTCACAGGGCTACTGGCTTTAGATGCAGGAAAAATGTGATTGGTGGGGAAGAAATGTTCCTGGGTTAGGGATGTGTCCTTTCTTGGCAGAAGGTCCTTGTTGCCAAGTTGGAGGGTTGGCCTGCCTTGGGCACATTTCTCACCTCAAAGAGAAGAGCCAGCAGGAACCCTGCCAGTGAGCCTTGGGAAATCTCACACCAAACAGGAGCAGCCATTGGGGTGGGTAGGGACTGAAAGGTGCCGAGCTTTGGGAACCCTCACATGTGTGGGGGGCAAGGGAGAAAGGACTGAGGGAAGAAGGTTTGCAGGAGAATGAATTTCCATCTTTATTTCTTTCGTTCTTTCTTTCTTTCCTTCCTTCCTTCCTTCCTTCCTTCCTTCCTTCCTTCCTTCCTTCCTTCTTTCTTTCTTTCTTTCTTTCATTCATTCT
>NW_006989055.1:0-1994 GCF_000164805.1 Carlito syrichta
CTGGTTAGCCGACTGACTACCTAGGTTGGTGGCAAGTAGAGCCGGCTGGTTAGCAGGCTGGTCAGGTAAGTGGCCAGTTAGTTCAGCCGCTGATCGAGCAGGGTGGCTGGCTAGTTAAGCTGGTTGACTATCCTACTTTCCAGCCAGCCGCCTGGCTATTTAATTCAGCTGGCTAGCCTGCCGGCCATCCCAATGGATAGATAACCGGCTGCCTAGCCAACTACCCAGCTTGGTAGCTAGCTAGGTAAGCAAGTTGGCTAGCCGTCTAACCAAACCTGTAGCTAGCTAGTTATGTCAGCTGGCTAGCCAACTAGTTAAATCAACTCATTAAGTCAATTGGCTATCCAGCTGGTTAGCTAGTTAAAAAGCTAATTAAGTCAGGAGGGTAGCATCTGGATAGCAAGTTATTTCAGCTAGTTAAGCCACTGGCTAGCTAGGAAGCAAGTTACATAAGACAGCTAGTTATTTCAACTAACTAGCTAGTTCTGTCAGCTAGTTAAGTCAGGTGGCTAGCTAGATAGCTAGCTAGGTAGAAACCTAGTTAAGCTAGCTAGTTAAGCCAGTTGACTAGCTTGGTTGCTAGCTGGTTAAATCAGCTAGTTAAGTCAGCTTGCTAGCTAGTTAAGTCAGTGAGTTATGTCAGCTGGTTAGCCAGCTGCCTAGTTCAGTAGCAAGCTAGTTAAGTCAGCTGGCAAGCCAGTTAAGTAGTTAGCTAGCCTAGTTAAGTCAGATCAATAGCCAGCTGGTTAGCTAAGTAGCTAAGTAGTTAAGTCAGCTGGCAAGCCAGTAGCCTATGTAGGTAGCTAGCTAGTTAAGTCAGCTGAATATCCAGCATGCCTAGCTAGATTCCTACACAGTTAGGTCAGCCAGCTAGCTAGCTGGCTAGCTAGTTAAGTAACCTAGTTAAGTCAGATGGCTAGACAGCTGACTAGTTAGGTAGGTAAATAGTTAAGTCAAGTGTCTATCCTGCTGGCTATCTAGTTAAGTCACCTAGTTAAGTCAGCTGGCCTGCCAGCTGGCTAGCTAGGTAACTGGCTCTTTACATCACCTGGCTAGACAGCTGGCTACTTAGGTAAGTTGACTAGTTAAGTCAGCTTGCTAGCCAGCTGTCTAACTATATATCAAACTGGTTAATTCAGCTGACTATCATGCAGGCCAGCTGTTTACGTCAGCCAGTTAAGTCAGCTGCCTTGAACCTGGCTAGTTAGGTAGCAGCTAGTTAAGTCAGTTGGCTCATCAGCAGTCTAGCTAATTTAGTCAGCTAGTTAAGTCAGCTGGCTAGCCAGCTACCTAGCTTGGTAGAGAGCTAGTTAAGTCAGTTGTCTAGCCAACTGGCTAACTAGTTACATCAGCTTGTTGAGTCAGCTGGCTATCCAGCTGGCTAACTGGTTAAGTCAACTAGTTAAGTCAGCCAGCTAGCCAGCTGACTAGCTAGGTAGAAAGCTAGTTAGGTAGGTAGCTAGCTAATTAAGTCAGCTGGCTAGACGGATTGCCTCCTAGTTAAGTCAGTGAGTTAAGTGAGCTGGGAAGATGGATGGCTAGCTAGGTGGCTAGCTAGGTAAGCCAGCTGGCTAGCCAGATGGCTATCTAGTTAAGTCAGTTAGTTACATCAGTTAATTAGCTGGCTGGCTACTTAGGTGGCTGGAATTTAAGCCAGCTGGTTAACAGCCTGGTCAGGTAGGTGGCCAGCTAGTTAAACTGGCTGGTTAACCGACTGATCAACAGGTTGGCTGGTTAGTTTAACCAGCTGACTATTTGACTGTTCAGCCAGTTAGCTGGGTATTTAAGCTGACTGGCTAGCCAACTGACCAGTCTGCTAGTCAGCTAGCTGGCTGCCTAGCCAGCTAGCCTGCCAGGTAGCTAGCTAGTTAAGCCAGCTGGCTAGTCATCTAGCCCACCAGGTAGCTACCTAATTATGTCAGCTGGCTAGCCAGCTAGCCAGTCAACTACCTTCTCAGCTAGTTAAGTCAGCTAGCTAGCCAGCTAGGTAGTTA
>NW_006989056.1:0-594 GCF_000164805.1 Carlito syrichta
GGTGGTGGTTGTTGGTATTATTTTTCGGAGTTGGAGTCTCCCTCCTTTGCCTAGGCCATGGTGCAGGGGTCTGCTCTCGGCCACCATAGCCTCCACTGGTTGGGCTACATCAATCCTCCTGCCATGACATCCCGAGTAAGCAGAACGACAGGCTTGTGCCACCATGCTCGGCTTTTTTTTTTTTTTGGCTTCTTGGAGAGATGAGGTCATGAGATGGTGCCCAGAATGGTCTCGAACCCGGAGGATCAGGCCACCCTCTCACACTGGCCTCCCAGACCTTCTGCAAAGAAAGGCCAGGGATACATCCCTCACCCAAGGGCATTTCTCCCTCCCAATACCATTATTCCTGGCTCTAAAGTTTGTCTTTCTGTGAAAACACCATGCACAATTGAGAATCTGTGTACGGCTCTGTTTTTGGAGAGGGTCTGTCACCTTGACCCATGCTGGGGGGCAGGGACATGACCATTGTTCACCACCATCCTCGAAATCATGGGCTTTGGCAATCCTCCCCCCTCAGCCTCCAGGAGTGGCTGGGATGACAGGAATCACAATCCCATATCCTGTTTGAATGAGTGTGAAAAAGGGGTCTCCTTG
>NW_006989057.1:0-484 GCF_000164805.1 Carlito syrichta
AATGCAATACCCATCAAATTACCAGCAACATTCTTCTCAGACCTAGAAAAAAACAACACAGGAATTCATATGGAAATACAAACGACCAAGAATAGCCAGAACAATCCTCAGCAATAAATAAATAAATAAAGCAGGTGGTATCACATTACCAGACCTCAAACTTTACAATAAAGCTACAATCATCAAAACAGCTTGGTATTGGTATAGGAACAGGCATATAGACCAATGAAATAGAATTGAGATTCCAGAAGCAAAACCTCAATTTCTCAACCAACTCATCTTTGACAAAGCCTCCACCACCTACCACTAGGGAGAGGAGAACCTATTCAGTAAATGGTGCTGGGAAAACTGGCTGACCACATGCAGAAGATTGAAACAGGATTTTTATCTATTCCCATACACAAAAATTAACTCCAAATGGATCAGAGACCTAAATGTAAAACCTCAAACCATAAGAATCTTAGAAAATGAAGGGACATACCCT
>NW_006989058.1:0-702 GCF_000164805.1 Carlito syrichta
ATTCAGGTTGCAGCGAAATTCATGATTTTGTTCTTTTTTATGGCTGCGTAGTATTCCATCGTGTATATGTACCACATTTTTTTAATCCAGTCCTCTTTTGATGGGCAGCATGGTTGTTTCCAGGTTCTTGCTATTGTGAACAATGCTGCGATAAACATACGTGTGCAGGTATCTTTTTTATAGAGTGATTTGTGTTCTTCAGGGTATATTCCCAGTAGGGGGATTGCAGGGTCATATGGAAAGCAGTGTGGCGATTCCTAAAAGTGCTGCAATTTTTTAACCAGTCCCTGATGGCTCACACTTAGGTCGTTTCCAGTCTTTTACCTCCACAAACCAAGCTTTAATGGATAACCTTGTGAGCATGCCATTTCACTCATGTGCAAATATAGCAGTAGACATGGTCCCATGGCTTCCTAAGAATCACCATGGGAAGAAATTCTTAAAAGGTAATTTATTACTTCATTGGACAGTTATGGCTGTTAGGAAGAATTCTTTGCAAAGAAATAATCGATTTCTGCCCCAGTTTATTTGCAAATAAGAAGGATGTAAATTAACTAGCCACTTGCCAACGTCAAAGAATTGTCATAAAATTTTGAAATGAAATTGAAAAGCATGTTTTTTCTTCTTTTTTGTTGAGTTGGAGTCTCACTCTGTCACCCAGACTCTGGAGTGCAGTGGCCGCTCCCGGGCACCGCAGCCTCG
>NW_006989059.1:0-772 GCF_000164805.1 Carlito syrichta
CCAACTAGTTAAGGCAGTTAGTTAAGTCATTTAACGAGTTAAAACAGCTAACTCGTTAACCAACTCATTAAGTCAGCTAGGTATTTCGTTTTACAACTAGTTAAGTTAGCTACCTAAGTCAGCTAGTTCACTAGATAGCTAACTATTTAAGTCAGCTACTTATGTCTGCTACCTAACCAGTTAGCTAATTATTAAATCAGCTAGTTATTCAGCTAGTCAAATAGTTAGCTAACTATTTAATTCAGGTAGTTAAGTCAGCTAGCTAGCTAGCTAGTTAAGTAAGCCAGTTAAATCAGCTAGCTAAATAGTTAAGTCAGCTACCTAAGTAAATTAGTTAAGTCAGCTTTTTCAATTAGACAGCTGGTTAAGACAGTTAGCTAAGTTAGCTAACGAGTTAAGTCAGCTGGTTGTGTCAGTTAGCTAGCTCGTTAGCTAACAAGTTAAGACAGATGATTAAGTCACCTAGTTAGCACGTTATATAACAAGTAAGCTAACTTGTTAGCTAGCTGGTTAAGTCAACAAGCTATCCTAGGCAGCTAACTATTTAAGTCAGCTTGTTAGCTAGATATCTAGCTAGTTAGCTAACAATTTAAGTCAGCTGGCTAGCTAGGTAGCTAGCTAGTTAGCTAACTATTTAAGTCAGCTGACTATCTAGGTAGCTAGCTACTTAAGTCAGCTAGTTAAGTCAGCAGGCTAGCCAGTTGGCTAGCTTGGTAGCGAGCTAGTTAAGTCAGTTGGCTAGCTAGCTGGTTAACTGGTTAATTCAGCTAGT
>NW_006989060.1:0-4181 GCF_000164805.1 Carlito syrichta
CTCACAGTTTCATTAAGAATATTATTAAAAGAGACGCGATTCTGTGAGCCACAAAAATATCATCCATATAATGGATTAAATAGAGATTCAATTATTGCCTTATAATACCTTTCAAGGCAGCATCTACATACTTCTGACACAAGGTGGGATTATTCTTCATTCCTTGTGGCAGGACTTTCCACTGAAATCTTTGAAAAGGTTGTTTTAAATTGTTGGAGGATAAACTGAATGTGAATCATTTACAATCCTCTGGGCTTAAAGATATAGTAAAGAAATAGTCCTGAAAATCAATCACTATAATATTAAAGTTAACAGGCATAGCGGTTGGGGATGGCAATCCAGGCTTCAATGCTCCCATGGCTTCCTAGATCTTAAATGCTGTAAAAGTCTCCATTTTCCAGATTTTTTTCTTAATGACAAAAATAGGAGTGCTCCAAAAGCTGGTAGAAGGCTTTATATGACCAGGCTCTAATTGTTGCTGAACTAATTCCTTAGCTGCCTTAAGTTTCTCTGAGGGCATGGGCCATTGTTCCATCCAAACCGGTTCATTGTGTTTCCAGCTAACAGCATCGGCAATTTCAGGAACAATTGCCCCTAGGATAAATTTGGATAGCCAACGTCAGTTCGGGTTGTCTTTTGTTTGTTTGCTTGTTTGAGTTGGAGTCTCACTCTGTCGCCCAGACTGGAGTGCAGTGGCTGCTCCTGGCCACTGCAGCCTCGACCTGCTGGTCTCCAGAGATCCCTCCACCTCAGCCTTCCAAGTAGCTGGAATTACAGGCACGCACTACCACGCCCAGCTAATTTTTTTGACTTATTGTAGAGACGAGGTCTCACTGCTTAGGCAGGTCTTGACCCCGCAGGCTCAGGCAATCCATTCACCTCAGCCTCCCAAAGGCGCGGAATTACAGGCTGAGCCACCGAGCCTGGCTTGGTTTGTCTTTTCATTAACTTGGACAGGTTCCTGCTTTCCCTGTCCGTCTTTACCAAGTCCCTTAAAGGGATCATAGCCCATTTGTAGCATTTTTGCTGAAACTTTGTCATTAGGGCTATATAAAATCATGTCCATTTGAGTGAGAATATCTCTTCTCCGTAATGTAAAAGGGATAGATGTAGATGGAATGACATATGGGCAAAAAGTTCCTGAAGTCTCATTGTCTATCCACTTTAAAATTTGAAAACTTTTAGCCACTGAGGGTGCTCGCTCAATGCCTATAAGTCCCAAAAGAGCCATTTGATTCAGACCTGAAGCAGGCCAATCCTTCCCAGCAATACAGGAAACATTGACTCCAGTGTCTAACAAGCCTTTAGTTTTAACTCCTTGTATATATAAATCTTTTAGAAGTCTGGTATTAGTAACCTCCTGAACCCAAAAGCATATCACTAGAACCAAATCCAGAGTCACCGCTAGGCAGGTTAGCTAAAGTTTTACCTGCTTTATGAGAAGGCAGGAGCAGCATCTGGTCTATTCTCTGACCTTTGTTAAACTGCACAGTCTTATTAGGGGGAGCGACAAACACCTGGATTTCCCCTGTGTAATTAGAATCCACCACTCCAGGAATAACGGAAATTCCTTGCAAGGACAAGGAACTTCTGCCTAATATTACACCCAGTATTCCTTCCAGGAGAGGGCCCTTAACTCCTGTGGGAATTGGGGTTACCAGAACATCCAAGGTTAATATTATTGTGTTGGAAGAACAGAGGTGCAGCCCCCCATTCTCTGGGGTGGCTCGGATGAACTCTGCAATGGAACAAAAGGAATGAACGGGTTCATGGTGGAGCCTGCCCCTATAATTATCTGGTGCTGGGGCTGGCCTCTCTGGCAGTTTCCATGGTTTGGGACGGCCTGATGTTGCACTAATAAAGTACCATCTTTATGAAATTTAGACCGACACTCTTTTGCCCCATGAAATCATTTTTGACACCTTAGACAAAAGGACTTCGGTCGTTAAGCCCCAGCAGGAAGTTGTGGTGGGGAATTTACTATCCCCTGTCTGGTTGGAATATTTCCACTGAAATGTCCAACTTGCCCACAATTAAAGCAAGTTGATAAAGAAATATTTTTGGTTTATGATTAGTTCCTCGCATACCCTGCACAACCTGAGAAAAGATTTCTCCTTTCAAGACAGCAGCTATAGCCATGCCCTGCAAAAAAGCTGGACTTACATCTGCACATAGTCTAACATAATCAGTTATTTGTCCGATCTTTCTTACTGGTCTAATCAAGGCCTGTCATGAGTTGTTAACATTTTCAAAAGCCAATTGTTTAACTAAAATTTCTGCTATGTCTTCACTAGAAATTACTCAGTTGACGGTGGTGGTCAGTCTGGAGACAAAATCCTCATAGTTTTCATCTGCCTTTTGTTTTATTTCAGACAAGGAGGAGGTTTGAGTTGAAGCAGCAGGCAATTTTTTTCAGGCAGTGACAGCACAGCAATTTACCTGAATTAGGACTTCTCTAGGTAATATCACTTGGCTAGTATTTGTAGCATACAGCCCAGTTCCTGTAAGCATATCTTTAATGATAACAAACATACCTGACTGACAATTTTGATTTTGAGCCATATGAATTTGGGACTTGGTTCACATATTCTGTTCTCCACAGTAAATAGGCTCCTCCAGATAGACAAGTCTTAGCCAATTGCTGCCAATCAGGGGCAGTCATACACTGAGTAGTAAACTGATCCAAAATAGTATAAGGAGCCAAAGGACTGTATAAGGAGCCAAAGGACTGTACTGTGAACATGTCTTTTTTAGTTCTCTTACCAATTTGTACGGCAAGGGTTCCCATTGAGTTGTTTCTACTCCATCAGTATTGGTGGAATAAAGCACTGGAAAACATGCTGATGGACTTAAATCTCCTTCCTTCTCTGCCTCTGCTCGAGTGCCCTGCATACAATTAGAAAGGGGGGAGCACAACCGGGTGTAGAATCTGATTTTCTTACCTCTACCTCAGGAAGGGGAGCTTTGAAAAAAGTGCATTAATATCATTATCAGGATATTTTTGTTCATGGTATTTTGCTGCTTCACCTTCTAATTCAGCTTTGTCCTGTGAAAATAATTTGTCATCATGTAAAGGAGGTGCTGAAGCAGCAGTGAAAAGGAAAATTTCCTCCTCATCATCATCAACAGTGGATTTTTTGGAAGGAAATGTCACATAGTCATGCTGTGGATCTAATGTATCCTTAATTAAATTCCATAAAGCAAAGGTGTCAGCTGGCACTTTCCAGGACTGTGCTGTGTGTAATACAGTTTAATTTTTTTCCCCCAACTTTGGCTCAGGTATCCAAATTTACCATACCTTCTTCGGGAAACCACGGACATTGTTTCTGAACAAAATGCAAAAAACAAGCAAAATTATTAGAAGAGAACTTAGTTCCACGTTTAGACAAAGTATTCATTAATACACTGATAAACATTTTTTTGTTCCTTGGATTTGCTCTGGTCCATGATTATATCACGGCTCTGACTTCACAAAAACTATGATTACCTGTCCTCACTCTGCTTGTCTCAATAGAGGGGTCTACAGCAAATTGGGTAGGATTCTATCCGTCGTGAAAAGAGTAGAAAGCTTACCTTCCAGATCCCTGTTTGGGTGCCACCTGCAGGAGTCCTGCTCCAGCAAGGTCCAGAGATTCCTGGAGGTGTGATGGAGTAGGGGACTAGGGTCAAAAGAAAGAGACTGGACTACTGTTTAGTACTGAGCAGAAATCGTTTATTGCAAATTAGAGTGGGCTTTTATCCCTAAATTTTGCAAAGACACCATCAGAAAACACAAAAGGTAGCATGTGCCTTTCACATGACAAGGTTCAGGTGCACAAAGGACATCCCCCACTCAAAGGACACCCCCCACTCTCAAATAAATGTTTTCTTCATACATGAGGAAGAACAACCACAAATTGTCTTTTTGTTTCTTATGCTTTATTAATGTTCCCCAAACCAGTTTCTTATGTGCCCTTAATTGTATTACAACTACATCATCTTGAAATAACATTGCTCAATGTCTAAACCTGAAACCAACATAATAAATTAACTTCTACTATTCTCTGCTAATTCAAACTAGTTTCTATTAAAACAATTGCTGCTATGGTTACACTCTCCAAACACCAGCTGGCCTAAGTCAATCTTCACTGAGCCCTCCTAAATCAAACTAAACTAACCATACATCTACAATAAAAGGGTAC
>NW_006989061.1:0-790 GCF_000164805.1 Carlito syrichta
GAGGCCAAAGTAAGGAAATCTCCCTTCACACACAGATGTTATGATTTTTGCTTTTTTACATTCATGTATTTTTTTAAATTAAGAGGAAAAACAATGATCCAACATATATTTGTCCAATTACTGCCCATTTCTATTGCTCCTCATTCATTGATAACATACTACATTCTCCTCTGGAATAAACTGTTCACAATCTGATGAACTTTCTGTTCAGCCTTCCACTAGAGTATTGCCCATTTATCTACAGAGAATACGTTCCAAGACCCTCAGCAAATGCTTGAACCCTCAGATAGTACTAAACCCTCTATATTTCTTAGTTCTTTTTTCTCAAGGTTGTTTTGACATTCATGGATATCTTTTCTCTATGTACATTTATTTTATTTATTCCTGTAAAAAATGCCTCCTAGCTTTTGCTTCAGATGATATTTATATTAGATTGCTTTGGGTACTATAGACATTTTAACAATTTTAAGTCTTCCAATTTTGAATAGGATGTTCTTCCATTTGTTTGCCTTAGTCTATTCCTAGATATTTTATTCCTCTCAGTTTTATTGAAAATGGGATTGTGTGTTAATTTCATATTTAAATTTTTTGTGTATAAAAACACACTGAAATTTGTATGTTTATTAAGTGTCTTGTAACTTTCTTTTTTTTTTTTTTTTTTTTTTTGAGTTGGAGTTTCACTCCGTCACCCAGACTGGAGTGCAGTGGCCGCTCCCGGCTACCGCAGCCTCGACCCACTGGGCTCCGGCGATCCTTCCGCCTCAGCTTTCCGAGTAGCTGGAACTACAGG
>NW_006989062.1:0-765 GCF_000164805.1 Carlito syrichta
CGGATTGAATTGCATCCCCCAAAATGTATATACTGTAGTCCTAACCCCCAGCACCTCAGAATGTGCCCTTATTTGGAAATAGGGTCATTGTAAACGCAATTAGTTAAAATGAGGTCATTAACATGGGCTAACCCGATATGACTGCTGTTCTTGTAAAAAGGGGAAATTTGGACACCAATAGGTACACAAGGAGATGAAGGCAGAGATGGGGGTGATGCTTCTATGAGGCAATGCTTCCATGAACCAAGGAACTCCAAAGATTGCCAGCAACCTGCAGAAGCTGGGGGTGGCTGGGCCAGATGCTGGCCTCAGAAGGAACCAGCCTAGCCTCCACAGCTGTGGGACAATACCTTTCTGTTGGTTCAGTCACCAGTTGGTGGTACTTTGTTGTGGCAGCTCCAGGAGAGCAAGATAGCCTGCGTGCCGAGTTACATGTACATCCAGGTTGACTTTCCGGCCTCAGCTGAACTTCAGAGCAGCTTGTTTCTCCACGCTGCTGTCCTCCATGACGTGTGTTCCAGGGACAGCTGACAGCTCCACATACAGCCCCAAGCCTGTCTGCCATCCTTCCAGTTGTGCCTTGGTGCCGACGTTTCCTCCTGCCAGCCTCATCTCCTCACCTTCATCTCTGCCTGTAGAACGTCTGGCTTTGCTTTGAAATGAAGTGCTCATGTCTGGCTATTGCAGTTCAAGCTAAAACACTCATTTTTTAGACACTTTCCCAGGAATTCTCCAACTCTCCTCAGAACAACATCTTCCCTTTCC
>NW_006989063.1:0-564 GCF_000164805.1 Carlito syrichta
CAGAGAATTTTGGGAAGTAGTTGGACCAACCCACAAAATCCTCCCTGAATTTGGTTTAAGACATGTCCGTGGAAACAGGGGATTAAGCCCGTGTTGCACGCCCACCATCCATCCTTAGGGGCCAAGTGATAGTCTGGACTGGTCACGGGCAGCGTGGCATTACATAAGGATTGAAATTTTAAGGTGGGGCATCCTACACATAACCCCTGGCCGGTCACTGATTGGAGGGAGAGACCTTGTGTCGCTGGCTGCCATCTACAGGAGTTGGAGTTAAGTGCAGTTGTATGATTTCTTATCATTGCAATCCCTTCATAATATGGGGGCTGAAGGTTATAGCACAACAAGCAGGACTGAGTAAATTCCGGCCGGCTGGTATTTAGGAATGTATAAGCTTGGGTAAGTAAGTTCCAGAAGGGATGCATGGGAGACCTATATATTAGCTGTGAGTTAGACTTATTTAAAGGATTTACCCATTCAGGTGAGTTTGTTGTTTTTGCAGGATTGGGATTAGTGCGTGGCGACAGCAGTTTTGGGTTTGGAAAAAGTATTGGGTTATGCCCGATG
>NW_006989064.1:0-901 GCF_000164805.1 Carlito syrichta
AGGAACAAAGCTCAGGTATAGTCTTCAGTAGGACGTGCCTGGTCCCCATACAAAATAGTTTAACTGTGTTTCTGCTGACCCATCACTGAGAATGTGCATCAGCCTTCCTAAGTCCCCCATGAATGGCAGCTGTCTGAGTCAGAGATGCCTTCAGCGGGTAGCTCTGTGATCAGCCATTCAGAGCAGAGACTTGGCCCTGTTGAGTGATTCTGCAGCTGGTCTGGTATTGAGCCTGGGGTTGGGAGTATCACCCAGTAGAACCTTTCTCCTACATCATGGACAAGGTTGTTGAGTCTTGATGACTAAACTCTCACATTTTTTTTTTTGAGTTGGAGTCTCACTCTGTCACCCAGACTGGAGTGCCGTGGCCACTTCCAGCCACCACAGCCTCGACCTGCTGTGCTCTGGCGATCCTTCCGCCTCAGCCTTCTGAGTAGCTGGAATTACAGGCATGTGCTACCACGTCCGGCTGATTTTTTTATTTATTGTAGAGACGAGGTCTCACCTGCCCAGGTGGGTTTCGGACCCGCAGGCTCAGGCAATCCACTCACCTCAGCTTCCCAAAGGTACAGAATTACAGGCTGAGTCACCGAGCCCAGCTCTCACATTTCTTTTATTTGAGTCGGAATCTCACTCTGTCACCCAGGCTGGACGCTCATGGACCATGGCCACTGCAGCCTTGATCTGCTGGGCTCAGGAGATCCTTCTGCCTCAGCCTCCCAAGTAGCTTGAATTATAGGTGTGTGCCACTGTGCCTGGCTAATTTTTTGATATATTGTAAAAACGAAGTCTCATCAAGTTTCACGGGCTGGTCTCAAATATTTGGGGCTCAGGCAATCCTCTTGTCTCCACCTCTCAATTGTGCTGGGATGACAGGTGTGAACCAATGCGCCAGTCTCAC
>NW_006989065.1:0-869 GCF_000164805.1 Carlito syrichta
CCAGCCACTGCTATCCAGTCTGGGGGACAGAGTGAGACTCCAACTCAATTAAAAAATAATAATAATAATAGTAATGCCTCAATTCATAAAGAAGGGGGAATTCTGAGTTTAATGTGAAACTTGTAAGTTTGTCCTCAGACTTGATTCAGATTTTCTCTTCTAATTAAAGACCGATGAGAACTCCATTATGAAATACTCATAATAAACCGTTATAAAATGGGAGTGTAGCCAGGCTCAGTGGCTCAGCCTGTAATCCCGTGCTTTGGGAGGCTGAGGTCAGCGAATTGCCTGGGCCCACAGGTTCGAGAACTGCCTGGGCAACTTGGCAAGACCTCATCTCTACAATAATAAAAAAACTAGCTGGGCATGGTAGTGCACATCTGTAGTTCCAGCTCCTTGGAAGGCTGAGGCAGAAGGATGGCCAGAGCCCAACAGGTCGAGGCTTCGGTGGCCAGGAGCGGCCACTGTACTCCAGTCTGGGTGACAGAGTGAGACTCCAACTCAATAAATAAATAAATAAATAAATAAATAAATAAATAAATAAAATGGGAAGTGTGTGAAGACAATAAGCATTGTGCCAAAAAAGAAAAACACTTTTTGGCTTACTTTTCAGATATTATTGTGAAAATCTGAAGGGATAACAAATCCTGTCACTTACCTGTGATTGATTATAATTAAAAGTCAGAAAAGTACTTTTTTTTTTTTAAGCAGAATTTACTCCATACAAAAGATTGTCCTCTGATAGCATGGCAGATAGATTTTGTGTCTGGCAATTTTCTCAGCACTTCATTTACTTCAAGGACTCATCTTTTAAAGTTGGATTTTTAACAGTTATATTTGTCATTGGAATAAAAGTGATAAAACTATTT
>NW_006989066.1:0-3354 GCF_000164805.1 Carlito syrichta
GACCTTAGAGGAAGAAACAGGGATACAGGGAGCTGTTGTTCAGTGGGAAGAGAGATTCACTTCTGCAAAATGAAAACATTCTAGAGATCTCTGGCACATAAATAAGATACACACACACACACACACACACACACACACACACACACACACACACACAATGCTGAATCACACATTAGTTAATGGTGATAAATTTAAGTGATTTGTACTTTAAGTAAAATCACAAAACTTTTAAAGGTGAAATTTGGAGTTTACAAATCCTGAGGTTTTTGAGAACGTCCTGCCCCAACAGGGGAGACTCTAGGTGTGATGAAAACAAACTGTGGTTGGTCTGAGGGTGCCTTTCCTGTCTCAGACCAGGCAATTTCCCATGAGCTTTTCTAGACTCAGGTGGTTGGTTACTCTATGGGTCCCTAAACCCCTCAAGAGTCCACATTGGAAGAGCAGCCTAAAGTCCCAGTGAGGCTAAGGAGTTGTGAGATCCAGAGGGGAGGGTAGGTCTGCAGGGGAGGGAAGAAGAAGAAGGAAAGTGTGTTGAAGAGGACAGACCAAAGAACAACAAAACTGTAGAGAAGGTCTCACGTGTAAGACAAAAAGGAGGAATAAGGATCAGGATTGATAGGGAGGGAGAGGCCTTAGATGATTCAAGTGAGGAGTTTCCAAGTCGGCTCTCCACAATTTTTATGGGAGGCCTAGTGTCTTTAGAAAAAGTTTGCCATTTCTGCAGACACTGGACTAAATTAGTGTCATGATGGTGCTGCAGGGAGAAGAGAAGAGGGAAGGGTGCAGCCCAGAAAGTGAGCTCCCTATAGGTTAACAGACAGTTAAACCAGTGAGAAAATTGAGAAAATTCTGATAGGATCAGGGGAGAGTCTAGCTGCTTCAACTTCTCACAGGAAACCAAGATCCAAAGTCTCAGAACCGCTGTCTTCTCCCCATGCCTGGATGGTCTCTAGGTTGAGTAAGAGAGGGGAGAGAGTCCCCTTAGATACTTGAGAGCATACTCAACTCTAAAAAGGGGTGTGGGCCACTTGGGTAAGCCCAGAGATTTCAGAAAATCTGGTTTCAAGGTCTCAAGGGTGTTTATTCTAGGTCACCCCATCCCTGGTCTCAGACCTCGACTCTTTTACTGATTTGGGCATAGAGCATTTCCAAGTCTGAAAGCTTTACAGAAGTTTTTCCTCTTGACAGTTAAGACCTGCTTCTTATTTTCAGCTCTTCTTGAGATACCATGAGATGAAATTCTCTAAAATGTTTACTCTTTTCTTTCAACTACTGAGAGAAAGATCTGATCCCGTACTATACTCTCTTCAGCTTATCTATGGCACTTATGAACAGCCACCCAATTCCACACTCCAGTTGCTATCGTATCCCTATAATTTTACTGATTTTTTTTGGAGTTGGAGTCTCACTCTGTCACCCAAACTGGAGTGCAGTGGCCGCTCCCAGTCACTGCAGCCTCGACCTGCTGGATTCCAGCGATCCTTCCGCCTCAGCCTTCCAAGTAGCTGGAACTACAGGCGCGTGCTACCACACCAGGCTAAATTTTTGTTTTTTGATTTATTGTAGAGATGAGATCTCACCATGTTGCCCAGGTGGGTCTCAAACCCGCGGGCTCAGGCAATCCACTTACCTTGGCCTCCCAAAGCACGGGATTACAGGCTGAGTCACCGAGTCTGATAATTTTACTGATTTTTATAGGTCTTTAAATTTTATTTGATTGTAAGATGTGGACCACAAGTCAGAATAGGTACCTAAGTTGTCTTTGTGCAGGTAAAGTTTGGGCCTCCAACTGGTCCTCATATTCCCTGGTTTAGAATCAAGTATCTTTAGTGATGTTATGGGCCACCCATCCCCCTACCCTGGCAGTGTCCTTCTACTGTCAATCCCTCTCTTATATATTGCGATGAATGTTTATGACCCACTTATGAGTGAGAACATGCGGTACTGAGTTCTCTTTCTGTGATAGATCACTGAGAATGACGGACTCTAAATCCATTCAACTAGCACCCAAGTTCATAATTTTATCTGTCTTTATGGCTGTGTAATACTCCACCACGTATGTGCCAAATTTTCTTTATCCAACTCACTTTTTTTCTTTTTAAAAATTTCTTTATTTTAAATATATGGGGTACAATCCAGGGTTAGATATACAAGTGGTCATTTTACAGGTAAAGTTTGGGCTTCCCACGGTCCCCACTTTTCCTGGTTTGAGATCAGTTACCCTTATTGATGTTATGTGCTCCCTGCCACCAGCAGTGTCCTGCTACTGCCAATCCCCTCCTTATTGTACTATGGTATATATTCAGTGTCCACTTATGAATGAGAACATGTGGTACTCAAGTTCTTCGTTCCTTACACAGGATTTTTTATTATTATAAAGTTGTGGGTACAATTCAGGGTTAGGTATACAAACGTTGGATTATGCTTGGTACTCTTGTGATGAGGGTATGCCCCTCCCTCCCCTAGCAGTTTCCCTCAACTGCCAATCCCACCCCCTGACAGTTTCCTGCTACCACTAATCCCTTTCTTACAGTATTATAATTGTTCAAGGACCTCTTATGAGTGTGAACATTTGGTACTCCGTTCTTTGTTTTTATCATAGATCACTGAGTATGATTGACTCTAAATCCATTCATGTTGCTGTGAACTCCATATGTGTGTCCTTCTTTACAGATGCATAATATTCCATTTTGTATTTGTACCACATTTATTAATCCAGTCCAGCTCCATTGGGTAGCATGGTTGGTTCCATGTTTTTGCTATCATGAATACAGCTGAAACAAAATTAATGTGCTGATTACTTTTTTTGTAGAGTAATTTGAGTTCCTCTGGGTATATCCAACAGGGGAATTGCTGAGTCATATGGAAGGTCAATTTCTAGTTCTTTCAGAAGTTGCCACTCCAGTGCACTATTGATGGGCACCAGGGTTGGTTCCATGTTTTTGCTATTGTGAATAGTACTGCAATAAACATGTGTGTGCCCAAAGACACTCAAATCATTTCCCTAGTATTTTAAAACCCAGAGACTATGTTCCAGCAGTGCTTCTCCTATACACCATCCAAGGTCATCTGAAGTGATACCTCATGGACACATGCCCAGGACTGTCAGGCCTGCACGTATCAGCTGTGATGAGTTGCTCACTGCCTTCCTGAAAGGAGTCAACCAACCCCAGCATCTATCTTTAGAGGGTTGTCTTGCTAGAAACACTGCCTGTAGCATCTTGTGTTTCACAATCCCAAGAAGCAGAAGATGAGATGTGGGATTCAAAAGGTGAATGGAGGGAGTGCTATGGGGAACACAGACAGGGAAACACAATGAACCTGGTAGAGATTAGGTCTGGCTAAAGGCCTGCG
>NW_006989067.1:0-781 GCF_000164805.1 Carlito syrichta
AGGGCTAGCCGAGTGACTCATGCCTGTCTCCTTGGCACTCGGGGAGGCTGAGCTGGGAAGATGACCAGAGACTGGGAGTTTGAGACCAGGCTGGACACCATAGCAAGCCCACACATAGACCCCAAGCAAAACCCATAAAACCCTGTGTGAAGGCAGGCCTCAGCAGGTGGATTGCCTCTGACCCAGAGTCAGACGTTTGAGAACAACCTGGGCAACCTAGTGAGAAGGAAAAGAAGGAAAGAAAGAAAGAAAGAAAGAAAGAAAGAAAGAAAGAAAGAAAGAAAGAAAGAAAGAAAGAAAGAAAGAAAGAAGGAAGGAAGGAAGGATGGAAGGAAGGAAGGAAGGAAGGAAGGAAGGAAGGAAGGAAGGAAGGAAGGAAGGAAATTCATTCTTCTGCAAATCTTCTCTCAGTACTTCCACCACTGTCCCCCCACATGTGTCTGTCAAGCTCAGCACCTAACAGCCCCAACCCAACCCTCAATGACTGCCCCCTATTTGGTGCAGGAGTTCCGGAAACTCCCTGACCGGATTCCTGCCGGCTCTCCTCTCCGAGGTGAGAAATGTGCCCCAGGCAGGCTGACCCTCCAACTCGGCAACTAAGACCTCTGCCAAGAAAACCCAGGGACACATCCTTCACCCGCGGACATTTCTTCACCCCCAATCCAATTTTTCCTGACTTTAAAGCCAGTCACCCTGTGAACTCACAACATGCAGTTGAGAATGATTTTGGAGATAGGGTCTGGCTCTGTGACTCAGCCTGGGGCCCAGGGACATGACTGTT
>NW_006989068.1:0-568 GCF_000164805.1 Carlito syrichta
CCTCATCATCTGAATCCATTATCACAATAAATGATGTGAATTATCCCCAAACTATTACCACATTAAACAACTGGGACACATACTTTTTTCAATTCCAAGGGAAGTATAATGCTTTGCTTGAGAAGTAACAACTATTATAAATGTGTGTGTGTGTGTGTGTGTGTGTGTGTATGTGAGAGAGAGAGAGAGAGAAAAAAAAACTATTTATGAGGGGTTTTGTAAATAATCAGAGGTTTCTCTATTCTCAAAAGTAATTAAAAACAAAAAACAACCTTTGAGACATGAAAGTATCTAATGAGGCAGAAATGTCTATCTGTCCACCAAAATCTGTCCCCCTCTTCATAGACTATTTCAGTTAGGACATGGATTTAAATTCAGATATTACATCTCAACAATTTTAGTCTCCACCACCTGCCCTAGTGGTTGTATTACTCAGGGTTCTCCAGAGAGACAGTACCACTAGGATACATGTATATATAAAAAGGTAATTTGTTAGGGAGGATTGGCTCACAGGATTACAAGGCGAAGTCCCAAAATAGGCCATCAGCAAGCTGGACAATGAGAAAAG
>NW_006989069.1:0-747 GCF_000164805.1 Carlito syrichta
GTGTGGTCCAGGAGGGCTTTGGGCTCCTGGTCTCCAACCATCCTCCCTCCTTGAACTCCCAGAGCCCTAGAATTCCAGGCATGGACCACCGCACCAGGCCTTCTGGTTCGTTTTTGATGAAGGTACTTGGCCGGGCTTGGAACTCAGGCTCATCCTCCCAGCCCTTTGAGAGGCAGATTCCAGCGGTTGGCCTAAGCCCATGAACTGAGACAACCCAAGCACCTCGGCAAGACTTCATCTCTACCATCCATCCCAAATGAGCTGTGTGTGGTATCGCCTGCCTCTTGTTCGGTTTCCTCTGAAGGCCTTGGAAAGGTTAGCCAGAGTCCAAAGGGCCAAGCCTGCAGTGGCCAGGTCTGAGACACTGCCCACCAGCCTGGGTGATGGAGTGAGACTCTGAATGAAAGAAAAAAGGTAAAAAGTAAAAAAGAAGAGCATCCACTTGTGTTTGGTGTTGGGATCATCGTGAACAGACAGAGATCATTTCGGAAGGAGACCCAAGCCTTGGGCCTAGAGTACCTGAAAGATGGTGGATCAGCAGTCAAGCTGGCTGTGCCTTAGGGAAGCCATTGGGTGCAGGGGACTGCTGGAGCCTGAGAGTTCGAGTCCAGCCTGGGCTATTAAATGAGAACTCATCACTCCCCAGAATGCTAACACTCCAGTCATGCATAGTGACACCTGCAATTCCAGCTACACAGGATGAACTGGCCTCCATTCTGGGATGGGCCTTTGTGTCACTCCTGCTGA
>NW_006989070.1:0-802 GCF_000164805.1 Carlito syrichta
TCGACTTGACTAGCTGTTTTAACTAGCTAGGTACCTAGCTAGCTATCATATAGCTAGCTGACTTGACTAACTGACTTTACTAACTAGCTAGCTGATATGTCTAGCTGACAGAACTAGCCAGCCACCTTGCTAGCCAGCTGAAATAACTAGCTGAAATAGCTAGCGAGCCAGCTGGTGACCAATCTGACATAACTAGCTTTTTCACTAGCTAGTCAGCTGCCTAGACCACTGACTTTACCAGCTGATTTAACTAGCTAGACAGCTGGATGTCTAGCTGACTAAACTATCTGACAACTAGCTGGCCAGCTGGCTAGACAGCTGAATTAATTTCCTAGCTACCTAGTTAGCCAGCAGCCTAGACAGCTGACTTAATTAGCTGACTATACGAAGTAGCCAGCTGGCTAGCCAGCAGCCTTAACTAGCCAGCTACCTAGCAAGACAGCTTGATAGCCAGCTGATTTAACTAGCTGACATAGCTAGATAGCCTGATAGACACTGAATGGCTAACCAGTTGACTTAACTAGCTACCTACCTACGTAGCCCACTGGCTTGTCAGCTGACTTTAACAAAATACCAACCTAACCTGCTGGCCAGCAAATTGACTTAATTAGGTGACTTAACTAGCTAGCCAGCTGGCTAGCCAACTGACTTAACTAGCTAGCTACCATGCTAGGCACCTGGCTAGCCAGCTTACTTAACTAACAGACTTAACTAGCTAGCCAGCTGAGTTAGCTAACTAACTTAACTAGCTAGCTACCTAGCTAGCCAGCAGACTTAACTAGCTGATTTAGCTAGATAGCGA
>NW_006989071.1:0-716 GCF_000164805.1 Carlito syrichta
AAATGTCCATATTCTTCTGAATCTGTATATTCCTTTGTTGTAAACACCAGAAAGATATATGGTATAATGTTTTACAGAATTGAAATATAACTTAAAGGGACTATAATTTCTATATTTTCTTATTCCATTATCATTATTGTGTTGTCATTAATATAGTATCTAACCACTAATCTTGCTTCTCCTCTCAAGTTATCTTGATCTTTTTTTCTGCTTAAAAATTCACAAAGATACTTAGAACTATGGTCAGAATTTGTCCAAAGTAACCACAATATATAGCTTTCTAAGAAGAGCAGACATGATTTCTGTCCCCTAGCTTTGACAAGAAAAATCATTTCACCTATGACTGGATTGCTTCTCAGTCTACAGTTAGTCTGTCCTGTTCTGTGTCTTTGATAAAATGTCATTTCTATTCTCTTATAAGATCCATTGGCTAACATGCTGTATGATTCACAGATGGTAGAGTTAGAAAAGGATAACAAGGATTTATTGTTCTTTCAGAAAAGAAATAAAGCAATAGTTTTGGAGAAGGTATAAGGTGAAAGAAAGCACGATACCCTCTCTGATTTTTCACCACTCCAAAACAATTTAGGGGTTGGCCACATGTAACACCGTAGTTTTATAGTAGTTCATAGAATCGTTGGTTTTGTAATGGGGATCTTGCATTTAACCGCTTGAGCCTCTCTCTTGAAATCTGGTATAATTTTTTGGGTGAATGA
>NW_006989072.1:0-625 GCF_000164805.1 Carlito syrichta
CCCCTCCTTACTTTTTCCTTCCCTCCACGTCACCGTCTTCTTTAATTCTGTTATTCAGGGGTAAAGGGATTGGTTTTACTTCTGTTTGTTCAATCTCCTATTCTTTATGTACGTCCTCTTACTTTGTTCAATTCTGAAGTTGCCCTGTAGGTTGGAGGTGGTCCTTTTTGCAGTTTTGAGATGTACTTAAGGGGAGAGCTGTGATTCAAAATCTGTCTGCAGGTCCTGGTATTCGCTGACAGGCGTGTGGATAATGTGGAACCCACTTCCCACTGTCCTGGAATCTTTCCAGGGCAGTGGGGCTGTAGGTTTACTCCCTGAAATAAAATGTGGTTAGCAGTGGGGAAAGAATGGAGCAGATAGTGGGTTGAAAAGGGGAGTGGAGAGATAGAGGAGTAAAGGGGGAAACAAACGAGTGTGCCAACAAATAGAGAGTCCTATACTGAAACAGATAAAAACAATAGACCACCGCTACAGTCGAACCAACTCTCATACAAACAAAAATAAAACATATAGTGATGCTAGCATACCAGCTATCCAACCATCTTATTAGTGTGCTGTTCCTCTATACAAAGACCTGGTTCACAGACAGAATAGAAGAGAAGAAAAGGAAAGGGAAAAGAGA
>NW_006989073.1:0-356 GCF_000164805.1 Carlito syrichta
CCCCCTGAAGTAATCCCTCTGTCTTTTCCCTGCTCCTCTTCCTCCAACTTCTTAAGGATGCTCTCTTCTGTAGTTTGTACCTCTTCAGTAGGTTTATTCCAGCTTATACCTACCCAGTTTCAACTAACAGTTCCTGCATATCACTTCCTCATGGTGCGGTCTGTAATCAACTCCAACACAATGTTAGCTCTGCTTTGATATGAACCATACACAATTTTTATTTTTATTTTCATTTATTTATTTATTTTTTGAGTTGGAGTCTCACTCTGTCGCCCAGACTGGAGTACAGTGGCCGCTCCCGGCCACCGCAGCCTCGACCTGCTGGGCTCTGTTGATCCTTCCACCTCAGCCTTCCA
>NW_006989074.1:0-1773 GCF_000164805.1 Carlito syrichta
TGCAAGTCCTTGCCTACCAATAATTACCTTGAATGTAAATAGATTAAATTCTCCAATAGACACAGAGAGGGTGAATTAAAAAAAAAACAAGATCCAATCATAAGAATCATTTTACTAGTAAGGACACATATAGACTGAAAGTGAAGAAATGGAAAAAGATATTCCACGCAAATAAAAACTGAAAGCAAGCAGAAGTAGCTATGCTTATTCCTGACAAAATAGACTGTAAGTCAATAACTATTAAAAGAGACAAAGAAGATAATTAACCTAATGATAGAGATGAATTCACCAAGAAGACATAAAAATTGTAAATATATATATGTACTCAATATAAAAGCACCTAAATGAATAAAGTAATTATTACATAATCTGAAGGGAGAGATAAACTGCAATACTTTAGTAGTAGGGGATGTAAATATCCCACTTTCAACAATGAATTGAGACAGAAAATCAATTTTTTAAAAATTGGGATTGAGGGAGACGGGGCAAGATGGCGACGGCATAGGTGAACTTGTGAGATTCTCTGAACGTGAGTTCCCAAAAAGGCTATCACTTCGCTACCCCCATCCCCCAGCCCACCACCAACCGCGCTGGGGGCAGGCCCGGGAACTTCAGTCCCACGCAAGGCCAGATATTGCGCCCCCGCCCCACTGCTGCCGTTCTACTCGTGTGTGGAAGTCTCCGGTCCCAGCCCCCTCCAGATCCCTCCCCGGCTGCATTGTCTCCAGCCCGGGCACCCGGCATCAAGCCGCCGGTCACACAGGGAGGCTCTGGGCACCCGCCCCTCAGAGACGCTGGTTCCATTTCTGGCTGAAGTCCTCTGTTGGGTCCCAGCGCCACTCTCGCTGTCTAGAGCCTGCCCTTTGGAACTTTGGAGCTCTGGAACTCCGGGTCCACCCTGGCTGAGGCACTCAGCGTGAGACCCCAAATCAGAGGACCCAGACAAGCGGAGAAAAACAGATCTGCTTAAACTGCCTTGCCATTCTCCAGGAAGAGACTTCCATTGCCCTGCCCACCCAGCAACAAACTTTACCTCATTTCCTAAGGCCAGGTATTGCAGCGTGCGGGGAAGTTTTGGGTCCCTGCTCCCTCCAGCTCTCTCCCCGGCCAGCACCCGGCACCGCAGGTCGCACAGGGAGGCTCTGAGCGCCCGCCCCTCAGAGACACCAGTTCCATTACTGGCTGAATACTCTGTAGGGACCCAGTGCCACTCTCATCATTTACAGCCTGCCTTTTGGAACTTTGGAGCTCTGGAACTCCGGGTCCACCCTGGCTGAGGCACACAGCGTGAGACCCCAACCCAGAGGACCCAGACAAGCGGAGAAAAACAGACCTGCTTAAACTGCCTTGCCATTCTCCAGGCAGACTTCCATTGCCCCGCCCACCTAGCAACAAACTTTACCTCAGCTTTTAAGGCAACAGTGTGAAACAGGAGACAAAGCCCCACCCCTATGCTGCAATGAAAAACAAAAGGGAGAGGCTGGAATCGGAGATCACAGAAGTGACTCTAGTTTGATCGCTTATTTTGACCTATGATTTTATCATTGAAACTGTTGGTCTAGATTACGTTTGGTGTTTACCTTCTGACTTATACTGTTTCTTGATTTTTTTGGCCTGTCTCTGTTTAGCTATCAGTATTCTTTAGGGAATCTTTCTTACCTGTCTTTTTTCACTTCTTCCCAGCCCTGTGTCTCTCTCTCACCTGATAGTTGGTATGTATATCTGTTTTCCCTCTTGCACTTCTCCCTTTCGCTTATTTTGACTTATGATTTT
>NW_006989075.1:0-593 GCF_000164805.1 Carlito syrichta
TATAGCTAGCTACATAACTAGCCAGCTGGCTAGACAGCCGACTGAACTAGCTGACTTAACCAGCTAACTAGTTGACTACACAGCACATTTAACTCACTGACACACTAGCTAGCCAGGTAGCTATCTAGCTGACTTAACTAGCTACCTACATTGCCAGTTGGTAGTTCTCTTACCTAGCTGAATTAATCAGCTAGCCAGCTGGCTAGCCAACTGACTCAACTGACTTAACTGACTCGCTACCTAGCTAGCCAACTGGCTAGCCAGCTGACTTAACTAGCATATTTAACAAGGTAACTACCTAGATAGCCAGCTGACTTAAATAGTTAGCTAAGTAGTTAGCTACCTAGCCAGCCAGCTGACTTAAGAAATTAGCTAACTGCCTAGCTATCAGGCTAGCAAGCTGCCTTAAATAGTTAGCTGCCTAGCTAGCTAGCTGACTTAATCAGATGGCTATGTAGTTAGTTTATTCATTATCTAACATTCTAGCTAGATGACTTAATCGTCTGACTTAACTCATTAGCTAATGAGCTAGCTAGCAGACTCAACCAGCTGACTTAACTTGTTAGCTTACTAGCTAAGCTAACTGACTAATC
>NW_006989076.1:0-448 GCF_000164805.1 Carlito syrichta
ACTTTGATTATATTTTCCAAATGCCAACTAACTTTTAACTTCATTGATCTTTTCTAGTCTTTATTTCACTTATATGTGCTTTGATCTTTGTTATTTTTTTTCTTTTTGTTAATTTCGGGCTTCAGTTGTTATTCTTTCATTTATTTTATGTATACTGCTTATTTGAGATCTTTTTATCTTCACGTTTGGGGTTTATATATATAAACGTCACTCTTAGAACTGTTTTTGCACACCCCGTAAGTTCTGGTATGTTGTGTTTCCATTTTAGTTTGTCTTAAGATACTGTATTTTATTCCCCTTTTGGTTTCTTCCTTGATTGTTCAGGAGTATGTTGATTAACTTTCACATGTTTATGAGTTTTCCAGTTTCTTTCTGTTAGAAATTTTTAGTTTTATGTCACTGTGGTCAGAAAGGATACTTGACAACACTTCACTCCTTAAATTTTTGA
>NW_006989077.1:0-597 GCF_000164805.1 Carlito syrichta
CCATCTGTTATTTTTTGAGTTATTGATGATGGCCATTCTGACCGGAGTTAGGTGGTATCTCAGTGTAATTTTAATTTGCATTTCTTTGATGACTAGTGAGGCTGAACGTTTTTTCATGTATCTGTTGGCTACTCATATGTCTTCTTTTGAGAAGTATCTATTCATATATTTTGTCCACTTTGTAATGGGGCTGTTTGCTTTATTCTTTTCAGCACATTTGAGTTCCTTATAGATCCTAGACGTTAGGCTTTTGTCAGACATACAGTTGGCAAATATTTTTTTCCCCAGTCTGTGGGTTGTTTCCCCGCTCTCTTGATGGCTTCTTTTGCTTTGCAGAAGCTTGTCAGTTTGATGAGGTCCCACTTGTCTATCTTATCTCTTATGGCATGAACACTTGGGGCTTTGGTCAGGAATTGGTTGCCAGTTCCAATTTTCATAATGGTGTCTCCTGCATTTTCTAAGGTTCTAATAGTTTGAGGTTTTGCATTTAGGTCTCCAATCTGTTTAGAGTTGATTTTTTGTGTATGAAGTTAAGTAGGGGTCCTGTTTCAATCTTCTGCACGTGGACAGCCAGTTTTCCCAGCACTATTTACTGAA
>NW_006989078.1:0-3271 GCF_000164805.1 Carlito syrichta
ACATTAGCAACCACAAATAACCAAAAGAATACTTAGCAAAAGAAACAAAGCAGGAGATATCACACTTCCCAACTTCAAAATTTACTATAAGGCTAAAAGAAACAAAACAGCCTGGTATTGGTACAAGGACAGGCACACAGACCAATGGAACAGGATAGAGATTCCGGAATCAAAACCTCAATTTCTCAACCAACTCATCTTTGAAAAAACCTCCAATAACCACTGTGGAGAGGAGAACTTTTTCAGTAAATGATGCTGGGAACAAACTGAACATATAAAGAAGATTGAAAGAGGACCCCTACCTATCACCAAACACATTAACTCTAAATGGATGAAAGACCTAAACACAAAACCTGAAATGATAAGAATCTTGGAAAACGCAGGAAACACCTTTATGGAAATAGGAACCAGGAACCAATTCCTATTTAGAACCCTAAATGCCCATACCTTAAGAAGTAAGATAGACAAGTGTGACCTCATCAAATTAATGAGCTTCTGAAAAACAAAAGAAAGTATCAAAAGAGCAGGGAGACAGCCCACAGAATCGGAAAAAATATTCTCCAAATATATCTGAAAAAGGCCTAACATCTAGGATTACAAGGAACTCAAACACTCCAAATGGAAACAAACAAACAACCCCTTAAGAAAGTGGGCAAAATACCTGGATAGACGCTTCTCAAAAGAAGAAATATGGGCAACCAGCAGACACATGAAAAAGTGCTCAGCCTCACTCATCATCAGAAAAATGCAAATCAAAACCACATTGAGATACCACCTAGTCCCTGAAAGAATGGTAATCATTAATAAAACAAACAACAGGCCTGGCAGAGTGCCTCAGCCTGTAATTCCATGCTTTGGGAGGTTGAGGTGAGTGAATTGCCTGAGCCCGCAGGTTCGAGAACTGCCTGGGCAACTTGGTGAGACCTCATCTCTACAATAAATCAAAAACTAGATGGGCATGGTAGCACACGCCTGTAGTTCCAGCTACTTGGAAGCCTGAGGCAGAAGGATCGCCAGAGCCCAGCAGGTCGAGGCTGCGGTGGCCAGGAGTGGCCACTGCACTCCAGTCTGGGTGACTGAGTGAGACTCCAACTCAAACAAAAACAACAACAAAAACAAACAGCAACAGATGCTGGTAAGGATTCATAGAAAAAGAAATGCTTCTTCACTGGAGGTGGGTGGCAAATTTGTGCAAACTCTTTGGAAGACAGTGTGGCTGTTTCCAAAAGGACTAGAAATTGACCTTCCATATAACCCAGTAATTCCCCTATTGGGAATATACCTGAAGGAAAAAAAATCTTTTTACAAAAAAGATACCTGCACATATATGTTTGTTGCAGCTCTATTCACAATAGCGAAAAACATGGAAGTAACCATGTTGCCCTTCGATGCTGCACTGGATAAAATAAATGTGGTACATATACACAATGGAATATTATGCTACCATAAAGAAGAACACATATATGGATTTTGCAGCAACTTGGATGGATTTGGGGTCGATCATTCTCAGTGATTTATCACAGAAACAAAGAACAGAGTTCCATATGTTCTCACACATTAGCTGACCTTGAACAATTATAATGCTATAAGTAAGTGATTGGAGGTAGTGGGAAATGGTCAAGGGGGAGGGGCAAGATTGGCAGTGGACGGAAAATACTGAGTGAGCAGCATCACTCATCAAACAGGATCCCTGCATGACCAGTGTTTGTATATCTAACCCTGAATTGTACCCAACATGTCATTAAAAAAATTTAAATAAATAAATTAATTAATTAACTAATAAAGGAAAGCTGTAAAAATGGGCAACTGAATTTATTTGTTTTATTGTATTTCTTTTTTATTTTTATTTTTTATTATGATGTTGTGGGGTACAGTTAAGGGTTAAGTATACAATTACGTTTCATTCAGGCACCTTGTTGATATGAGGTGTTTCCCCCTTCCCAGACAGATATTTGCTACTGTTAATCCCATCTCTCTCCCCCCCCATAGTTTCCCAGTACCATCAGTCATTTTCTTATAGTATTGCATTGGATGTTCAGGGTCCATTATATGAGTGAGAACAGGTGATACTCGGATATTTGTTTCTGTGAGAGGTCACTCAGTATTAAAGACTCTAGTTCCATTCAGGTTGCTGCAAAATTCATGATTTTGTTCTTTTTTATTGCTACGTAGTATTCCATCCTGTATATGTACCACATTTTTTTAATCCAGTCCTCTTTTGATGGGCAGCATGGTTGTTTCCAGGTGCTTGCTATTGTGAACAAAGCTGTGATAAACATACATGTGCAGGTATTTTTTTAATAGAGTGATTTGAGTTCTTCAGGATATATTCCCAGTAGGGGGATTGCGGGGTCATATGCGAGGTTGGTATTTAGAGCTTTTAGGAATCGCCACACTGCTTTCCAAAGAGGTTGCACTAGTTTACACTCCCACCAACAGTGTAGAAGTGTTCCCTTTTCACCACACCCTCTCCAGCAGCTGTTATTTTTTGAGTTGTTGATAATTGCCATTCTGACTGGAGTTAGGTGGTATCTCAGTGTGGTTTTGATTTGCATCTCCCTGATGATTAGTGAGGTTGAACATTTCTTCATGTGTTTGTTGGCTGCTCAGATGTCTTCCTTTGTGAAGTGTCTGTTCATATCTTTTGCCTATTTTATAATGAGGTTGTTTGGTTTTATTCTTTTTGTTCTTTTCCTTGTAGATCCAGGATGTTAAGCCTTTGTCAGACCTGGTGTTGGCAAATGATTTTTCCCAGTCTGTAGGCTGTCTCCCTGCTCTCTTGATGGTTTCTTTGGCTTTGCAGAAGCATTTTATGAAGCCAACATCACATTTATACCCAAGCCAGGTAAAGATTCAACAAAGAAAGAACTACAGGCCTCAAAAATCATCCATCATGACCAAGTAGGCTTCATTCCTGGGATGCAAGGCTGGTTCAACATTCATAAAACCATAAATGTAATTAAATACATCAACAGATGTCAAAACAAAAACCACATGATTTCATCATTAGATGCAGAAAGAGATTTTGATAAAATCCAGCACCCCTTCTTGAAAAAAACCCTTGAACATCTAGGTATACGGAGAACATACCTCAAAATAGTAAAAGCTATCTATGAGAAACCCACAGTCAGCATACTCTTAAATGGACAAAAATTGGAACCATTTCCCCTGAAAACTGGAGCAAAACAAGGATGCCCACTCTCACCCCTCCTGTTCAACATAGTATTGGAAGTCCTGGCTCGAGCAATCAGAGAATAGGAGGCAATCAGGG
>NW_006989079.1:0-618 GCF_000164805.1 Carlito syrichta
ACACTAGAAATATGACCCTTTTGGAGCTTTTCAAAAGTCTTGAGTGGCTAAATTTTTTCTTTTCTTTTTTTTCTTTGTAGAGTCAGGTATCCTATGTTGTCCAGCCATTGTGCTCAGCCTGGAGTTTCACTTTTAAAAGATGAAAAGAGTTGTGGAGATTGATGGCAATAATGGTGGCACAACATTATGAACTGCCTGCTTAAATGTTTTAAGATGGTAAATTTTGGTATGCATATAATATCACAATAAAAAATATTTAGAAAACAAAAGAAAAGAGAAAGATTGAATGACTACCACTCCCCTGCTCCTCACTAATATCCCAAAGTGTCTTTTAGAGCATCCCTCTCTCCCAAGGTTTTCTCTGTAAGCATAACAAGATTCCCATCTCTGCTCCAGCATTACCAGTTAGTTGGGGGTAATAATAAACTTTCTCTTAACCAGAGTTCTCCAAAACAGCTTTCTCTCCACAAGTTCAGAAATGCAATTTTTTTCATATTATATCTAAAATTTATCTGTCTCTGATTGATTTTGACTCTTGTTAATTTCATATCACTAACTTCATCTTCTCATAGAATTTTCTCTTACGACTAAGGTCAACATGCAAATTCCTATTATCTG
>NW_006989080.1:0-820 GCF_000164805.1 Carlito syrichta
GTCATATTTTATTCCATCGATCCCCTTTACATTATGGTGAAGAGATAATCTTACTCAAATAAACATGTATTTATATAGCCCTAATGATAAAACTTCAACACAAATGCTACAAATAATCTATAATCCCTTTAAGAGACTTTACAAAAATAGACAAAACATACAAAAACCTGTCCAAATTAATAAAAAGACAAATTAAGCTGATATTGGATCCATTGTTCCCAAAACCCTATTGCCTAAAAAACTGACAAACCGGTTTGGAAAAAACAATGGCCCATACCCTTAAAAAAAAACTTAAGACAGCCAAAAAACTAGTTTAACAACAATTAGAGGCTGGTCATATAGAGCCTTCTACCAAACCCCCTAAATGACAACCACTAACCCTTAAAACACTCCTATTTTTGTAATTAAAAAAAATCTGATAAATGGAGACTTTTACAAGATTTGAAAACAATTAACACTACTATAAAAGCCATAAAACATTGCAACCTAAATTGCTATACCTGATAACTTTAATATTATAGATATTAATTTACAGAATTATTTCTTTACTATACCTTTAAGCCCCCAAAATTATAAACAATTTACATTCAATTTACTCTCTAAAAATTTAAAACAACCATTTAAAAAATTTCAATAAAAAGTCCTGCGACAAAATATAAAAAAACAGTCCCACCTTATACCCAAAATATCTAAATACAGCCTTACAAGGTATTAAAAGCCAATATGCTAATCACTAATTAATCCATTATATAAATGACACTTTACTGACTCACAAAACTCGTGACTTTTTATATAAAATTCTTAATAAAACTGTGACTAC
>NW_006989081.1:0-1038 GCF_000164805.1 Carlito syrichta
CTCAGTGTTTGTATATTATTCTACCATCGATGCAAACATTATTAGTTTAGAATAAATGAAAGTTTGATTGATGAGCCCCAATTTCCAAGAATTTATACTTAAGTAAAGTACAAAAGTGAATATAATTATCAAAAACATAAAGGTTTTTTTTTTTTGTTTAGTGAATATTCTTACTGATCAAAGATTTTTTTTATTGATACCATAGGTGGGGCTATTAGTCATTGTGTTTTTTGTTTGCTTGTTTGTTTGTTTGTTTAGAATCCAGTGTACATGTGAGGCTGGAATGCAGTGGTGTAATCTTGGCTCACTGAAGCCTCTACCCCAATTTCAAGCAGTTCTCCCACCTTAGCCTTTACAAAAGTAGATAGGACTATAGGCATGTACTGGCAGCACTGGATTGTTTTGTTTTGTTTTATTTTTTTAGAAATGGGGTATGGGATCTTGCTATGTTTCCCAGACTGGTCTTGAACTCCTGGCCTCAAGCATACCTCCTGCCTCAGCCTCTCAAAATGCTGGAATAATAGGAGTGAGTCTCCACTCCCAGACGAGGATTTGCTACATAGATACATTGCATGAAGGTGAAGTTTGAGTTTCTGATGATCTCCCCCACCTCCTTCCTGTTGAGCAAGGTTGTTTTGTCAAGTTATTGATATTTTATGTTTTCTTTGATGATAGCATGTAGGAAATCATGTGGAGTTGTGAAAAGGGGAGGAGAGCAGAGGAAACAGCCTCAGTAAATGCACAGTGATGGGAAAGTGTGAGTCAGTTGGTGGGAGGAGACATAATTAATGCTAGTTGTTTATAGCTGCACAAGCATTGAAGAGGAGTAATTGGAAATAAATGTGAAAAGATAAGTTTTCTTTTGATTAAAATTTGTATGGCAATTGATTAGTTGGACAAAATATATCCACTTGAAAATATTTGGTGGGAAGATAAAATTAAACATAGTTTTAGAAACATATGAGAGAAATACATAGGCAGATATTGGATTAAATTAATGAGTGAATGCCTTTAAAAATAAACAAGAATCCAAACAAA
>NW_006989082.1:0-797 GCF_000164805.1 Carlito syrichta
ACTAGCTGAATAACTAGCTAGCCTGATGGATAGCCATCTGACTTAACTAGCTTTTTAAGTAAGTAACCAGCTGGATAACCAACTGATGTAATGAGCTGACTTAACTAGCTATCCAACTGGTTTCCAGCTGACTTAACTAGCTGTCTTAACCAGCTACTCACCTGGCTAGCCAGCTGACTTAACTAGCTGGCTGCCTATATAGCAAGCTGACTAGCCAGCTGACTTACCTAGCTGACTTAAGCTAGCAAGCTGCCTAGCCAGCTCGCCTAACTAGCTAGCTACCTACCTTGCCAGCAGTCTAGGCAACTGACTTAACTAGATGACTTGAACAGCTAGCCTGCTGGCTAGCAAGCTGGCTTATCTAGCTACCTACCTACCTAGCCAGCTGGCTAGACAACTGACAAAACTAGTTGATTTAACCAGCTAGCCAGTTGGCTACCCAGCTGACTTAACTCAAAGACATCACTAGATAGTGAGGTAGCTATCTAGCTGATTTAACTAGCTAGTTACCTTCCTTGCCATTTGGCTAGCCAGCTCTCTTATCTAGTTAAATTAACCAGCTAGCCAGCTTGCTAGACAACTGACCTAACTACCTCAATTCCCAGCTAGTCAACTGGCTCACCAGCTGACTTAATTAGCTGAATTAACTAGCTAGCTACCTAGCTAGACAGCTGACTTATATACTTGGCTAACTAGCTAGCTACCTAGCCACCAGCTGACCTAACTACCTCACTTCCCAGCTAGTCAGCTGGCTCGCCAGCTGACTTAATTAGTTGAATTAACTAGCTAGCTACCTA
>NW_006989083.1:0-754 GCF_000164805.1 Carlito syrichta
CAGCCTGGGTGACAGAGCAGGATTCTGACTCCAAATAAGAATAATCAGAACCACGACCACTACCACCACCCCTGCCACACAGCAAGAGGATTCACCCTCAGGGATGGGAGAGGGAAAGGCACTTTCCTGCCTGTCATTTGGGGTAGGTTTCAAAGGTGGCCACTGGGCAGGTCCATTCAATGCCTTCAGCCACATGCACCAGAAGGTCTGCCTCCGCCCTCCACACTCATGCTCCACAGAAAAACACATGTGACCTCACGGAGTAGACAGCCCCAAGTTAGTCCCGAGCACTCATGCCCCACGGAAAAAACACATGTGAGCTCACGGAGCACACAGCCCCAAATTAGGGCAGCAGAGTGATCAAGATGATACTACAATGCTGTGGCCAGCCCAAGTTTCGGTCACCCGGTCTAGCACATTTGGGCGGGGGGAGGGCTCCTGCCTCTCCAGATCACACAGTAGTCCCCAACCACGCAGATCCTTCCTTGAAGAGCCGTGGGCACCCATCTTGATGCACGTGGGAGGTGTCTTTTTGTCACTGGAGTCTCCATCGGGCAGTCTGGGGCACAGGGGCACAATCGTGGCTCCTGGGGCCTTGACCTTTGGGGCTCAGGTGGTCCTCCCAGCTTAGGTCCCAAGCAGCCAGCACTCTGGGGGCCACCACTCCTGGCTCGATTTTGGGGACCTCTCACGGAGACATAATCTGGCCACGTCACCCAGGTTGGTCTCCGACCCATGGGATCAAGCAGCCTCC
>NW_006989084.1:0-686 GCF_000164805.1 Carlito syrichta
TCCAATTTTTTTTCTATGTTTTTCTTTGTTTTACCTATCTGCTCAAAATAAATCAAAACCAATAAAGCCATCACCCTACCACCACCACAAAGCTCTCCTATGTTGACTAGGAAGAGAAAGTTCCTGTTGTTTCACTTGTAACAAACTCAAAACCATCTTTCCAACTGGCTTCCCCTTCCCAAACTATTGCCCCCACCCACTACCTGAAGGAAGGTTGGCTTGTGTAATGTCCCACCCCACAGATTCCCACCTCTGCACCTTATTATTTTTTCTATTCCATGCATCAATTCTGGTTCACTGACTTAGCTTAAGTGCTCTTCCCTCATCCTCTTTCTTCACTGCTTCCTATCCATTCTTTCAAGCCAGTCTTTACCAGCCCGGTGCAGAGCATTCTCTTCTTCCTCTAACCTTCTAGTTTAGGAGTTGGAAAAGGTTTCTTTTTTTTCTTTTTTTTTGAGAAAGAAGCATTTATTGAGAGGGCAGAGAAGCTTCCAGTGTGGGAGGGGACACAAGAGGGTTGCTTGGAAAACGTTTCTCAATGATAGTAAATATTTTTCCCTGATGGGTTTTTAGGTCTCTGTTGCAACTATTCAATTATGCTGTTGTAGAACAGTTGTAGAAGCAGTCATAGACAGTTCTTAGACAAATGGATGTTGCTGTGTTCCAAGAAAATTATCTATAAATAA
>NW_006989085.1:0-777 GCF_000164805.1 Carlito syrichta
ACACAGGAAACTTCATTATGAAAACTGGAACTGGAAACTAATTTCTCTTGAGAACCTGAAATACCCATGCTGTAAGATGTAAGTTAGACAAGTGGTGTCTCATCAAATTAATATACATCTGCAAAACAAAAGAAATGATCAGAAGAGCAGGAATACAACCAACAGAGTGAGAAAAACGATTCTCCAGCTATATATGTGAAAAAAGCATAACATCTAGGATCTACAAGAAACCCAAACACTCAGAAAAATCAGACAAATATTCCCTTTGAAAAATGTGCAACTAGAGTCTATAATACTGAGTGACCTCTCACAGAAACACAGATCCGAGTATCACATGTTCTCACTCATATAATGAACCTTAAACATCCAATGCAATACTATAAGAAAATGATTGACAGTACTGGGAATCTATGAGGGAAGACGGAGATGGGATTAACAGTAGCAAAAGTCTGTCTGGGAACGGGGAAACAGCCCATATCAACAGGGCGCCTGAATGAAACGCAATTGTATACTTAACTCTTAACTGTACCCCACAACTTCATAATAAAAAATAAATAAATAAAAAAGAAGATTGTGCAAAACACGTGATTGGACACTTTTCATAAGAAGAGATATGGACAGCCGGAGACATATGAAAATTGCTCAGCCTCACTCATCATCAAAGAAATGCAAATGAGACCACTTTGAAATACCACATATCCCCTGTAAGACTAGCCATCATTAATAAAACAAACAATAACAGAGGCTGGTAAGGATTTGGTAAAAAATAAATTCTTC
>NW_006989086.1:0-711 GCF_000164805.1 Carlito syrichta
ATTCTAACATTTCTCACTCCACAAAAATTCTCTACTATTCACAAGGTCAAGCCATAATTGAAAGAGCTCACCAAACTTTAAAAAATATAGTTCTCCCCTCCATATTTTAAATTATGCCTTATTTGTTGTAAACCATTTAAATTTGGGTTCATCAGGCAATTCAGCTATGACTAAACATTGGAACCCGGATGAAAGAATTAAACTTATAGTAATATGAAAGGATCTCCTTACAGGAAAATGGGAGGGCCTGCTTTATTTCATACTCAAGTCAAACATGTTACTAATCGTAATTTTTCTTATGAAAGGCATTCCAACTCCCTCCTTATTTGTTTTGATAATAATTCTGTTTTTAATAATTACTGGGCTTCTTATTTAATGTCTACCTTGAAGTCTCTGAGTACAGAAAGCCCTTATCAGGACAATATCAAGGACGGTTGGTGGCTGGAGATGTTAATGCCAGAAGGAACCGACCCTAGACATGTGACTAGAGCTTCACCACCTCTCAACTTGCCTGCTTGCCCCTTCAATGATATGGAAAAGTACTGGTCACTCGTCCAGTGAGATACTGGCTTCCCAAAATGGAAAGACTGTGCTTATATCTCTAAAGTGGACTATCCTGTACCTGGTAAAAGACTGTATATTAGTGACTAGGGTTTTTAATGGCTCTACACTTGCCACAGCTAGGTGACATTCCAATGGATGGGTGCCTCC
>NW_006989087.1:0-640 GCF_000164805.1 Carlito syrichta
CAGGACATGGGGCAAGACTTCTTTTCAGTCATCCAAATTAAATGCATATATTAGCCAGGAGTGGTGACGCAGGTCTGTCATTCCAGCCACTCAGGGGTCTGAGGTGGGAGAATCACCTGATTACAGCAGGGGAGTCTGCTGTGGTCTTGAGCCAGCCCTCTGTGCTCTGGCCTGGATGACAGAGTGAGATTCTGACTCCAAATAATATTAATCACGACCAGCACCACCACCAAAACCCCTGCCACTCAGCATGTGGCATCAACCACAGGGATGTCAGAGAAAAAGTCACTTTCTGGCCTGTCATTCGTGGGAGGTTTCAACATTGGCCACCTGGCAGGTCCATCCTGCACATTCGGCCACTTGACCCAGAAGGCCTGCCTCCAACTTCCACACTCATGCCACACTGTAAAGCACGTGTGAGCTCATGGAACAGATGGCCCCTGCTAAGGAAGCCATCGGGCACAGAGTGATCAAAGAGGTCTGGCAGTGCCATGGCCAGGTCAGGTTTCAGTTACCCAGTCTTCAACATTCAGGCAGGAGGAGTGCCCTACCTCTCCCGATAACACCATCTTTTCCACACCCACGCAGACCTTTCCCTGGGGAGTCATGGATGCCCATCATGACACACATGGCAGGTGTC
>NW_006989088.1:0-691 GCF_000164805.1 Carlito syrichta
AACTTACAAGTTTCACATTAAACTCAGAATTCCCCCTTCTTTATGAATTGAGGCATTACTATTATTATTATTTTTTTTAATTGAGTTGGAGTCTCACTCTGTCCCCCAGACTGGACAGCAGTGGCTGCTCTCGGCCACCGCAGCCTCGACCTGCTGGGCTCCGGCAATCCTTCCACCTCAGCCTTCCAAGTAGCTGGAACTGCAGGCGTGCACTAACACGCCTGGCTTATTTTTATTTATTTATTTATTTATTTATTGATTTATTATTGTAGAGATGAGGTCTCACCAAGTTGCCCAGGCGGGTCTTGAACCTGCAGACTCCGGCAATTCACTCACCTCAGCCTCCCAAGGCGCGGGATTACAGGCTGAGCCACCGAGCCCAGATGGGCATTATTTTTTAACTAGATTTGTAGATTATCTTTTATCAATCATGTAACCCATTTCAAATTTCAAGGAGGAAATTGTTCCCTCGGGTAAAATAGACACCTTTCTGAAGCTAAGATACATCTCAGGGAGGCCACAAATTGCTGAGTATGTTAACTGCAAAATATGATCGGTATATATTCTAAAATAAAAAAACTCTTAATCTTTGTCCTAATAGTTTCAAGCAATAGTAAACACATTTTAGTAGATATCAAAAATAACCCTTCTTGCTACTACTACCTAGCTCTCTATCTTCATTTTTGACCTT
>NW_006989089.1:0-779 GCF_000164805.1 Carlito syrichta
CCTGTGACCCCAAGCCACCCCACACCTGCCCTCGGCAGGGAGCCAGCACCTCAGTGATTACTGTGAATGAGCTAGAAACATGACTCTCTGTGGGCACCATCACTGAACATGCACCAAGACCCGAATGGCAGTTATTTGCTCCTCAGGGCCAGGCCCTGTGCTGCACACTCGGAATGTAGTGTCTCCTGCATTTGCTTAACTGTCTCTCGAGGTGGCCATTATGAGAATTATGCCCATTTCCCAAATGACGAACCCCAAACTTAGAGGGCCCAAGTTACCAACTTAGAGGGCCCAAGTCTCTGGGGGTGGGTGGGGCAGTCACAGGATGAGTTACGAGACCACCTGACTCTGAGGCACATGCTCCCACCCCATGGAGAGCCGCCCCTCCTGCTGCCATCATGAGCTATCGGTGGGCCACGGTGCCTTTCCTGGGTTAGAGTTCCCAGGCCCCTGCCTCAGCCGCCAGACATGTCCTCCTTGCCCAGGCTGGCCGTAATTGCCACTGCCTTGAGCAAGGGCGGGAGCACAGCTGGTGCTAAACTTTCTTCCATGAAAGAGCAGAAGCTCTGCCAGAAAAACACTAGGCATTTACCAGTAGGTGACGGTGACTGAGGAAATGGGCATCTTCTCTGTCCCTGTGGGGGAGCACAATCGATGGTCTTCACCAGTGCTGACTCGGTCATATATGCCATTCCTGATCAAGGTTTCAGACCCAGAGGCTTCTAGCCCCCCGGAGGCCAGCCGTTTCTGAGAGGACTGTTGCCACGCCAGGGCCTGCA
>NW_006989089.1:2146-2677 GCF_000164805.1 Carlito syrichta
CAGCCCTTTACTTCAATCTGTACAGAAAATTTTAAGTTTCAAGCTACATTAAAAATATTACTTTGTGTGATGGTGATAGTTGTATAATAATGTACATAAAGCCAATGAACTATACACTTTTAAAATGGCCAAAGTGGTAAATTTTATGTTATGTATATTTTACCACAATATAAAGAATATATAATAGGCTGGGTGCGGTGGTTTATGCCTGTAATCCTAGCACGTTGGGAAGCTGAGGTGGGAGCATCACTTGAGCCCAGGAGACTGTCGTAGGCAACATAGCAAGACTGCATTGCCACATAAAAGTTTTTTAAAAATTAGGTGAGTCTGGTGAGACATGCCTGTAGTCCAACTGCTTGGGAGACTGAGGCAGAAGGTTTGCTCTGAGCCCAGGAGGTCAAGGCTGCGGTGAGCCATGATCACACCACTGCACCCCAGCCTGGGTGACAGAGTGAGATCCGACTCCAAAAAATAAAATAAAATAAAATAATAAATGTTATTTTTTGATTGCATGTTCATGGAAAATAACTC
>NW_006989090.1:0-391 GCF_000164805.1 Carlito syrichta
GGTTGCTATTGAGAAGTTTGATTCGGGATACTTTGCTTGTGACTATTTTCTCTACTAGTGGATTTTAGAATCTTTTCTTTATTCCCTCCGGTCCACTCTGTTTGTTAAAAATTATCTGGAATTTTAGCTTCAAGGTGTTTTTGTTGGCTTGTTTGTTTTGTTTTTTACATTATGCATTCATTTCCTTAAGAATAGCTTCTTTTGTGTGTGTGTGTGTGTGTGTGTGTGTGTGTGTGTGTGTGTGTGTTGGAGTCTTACTCTGTTGCCCAGGCTGGAGTGCAGTGGCATGCTCATGGCCACCACATCTTCTACCCACTGGGTTCAGGCGAAACTTCCAAGTAGCTGGAAATACAGGTGTGTGCTAACATGCCTGGCTAATTTTTGATTTATT
>NW_006989091.1:0-597 GCF_000164805.1 Carlito syrichta
GAAGAAATACTCCAATGATATGCCACCCGCACCCATCAAAAACAGAAAAGGGAACCGGTCACTGCAATAACCCTAGCAGTCCTCTTTGGATTGGACTGGCAGACACAGGGACAGGGATAGCCTCCCTAGCCATGCAGGGCCACCAATACGACAGCCTTAGAGCTGCCATAGACCTGGACATCGAAAGAATAGAAACTTCCGTTTCCCATCTCCAAGACTCTTTAACTTCCCTATCCGAAGTAGTCTTGCAAAACCCTAGGGGACTAGATTTAGTGTTCCTGCACCAAGATGGACTGTGCACCGCATTAGGGGGAGAATGTTGTTTCTATACAGACCATTCGGGAATTGTAAAGGAGTCCATGGCCAAAGTCCACAAGGGCTTAGCTAAACGGAAATTAGAACGGGAACAAAAACAAGGGTGGTTTGAAAGTTGGTTTAATCAGTCTCCGTTGTTAACTACCTTATTGTCCACTATAACGGGATCCCTGCTAATCCTTCTGTTATTGCTTACTTTTGGCCCCTGCATATTAAATAAATTATTAGCCTTTATAAAGCCAGAATTAGCACAGTGCACTCATGGTCCTCAGGCAGCAATAC
>NW_006989092.1:0-717 GCF_000164805.1 Carlito syrichta
AATGCTTAACAGGGTCCCTGGCCCAGAGTAAAATTCAATAACGGTTAGCTATTAGTATATAAGAAGAAGCATTGTCAATCAACTTTGAAATACTTTAAGGCAAACCAAGTAGCAAGCCAAGGAAATCCATTGGTAAGTACGCATATAAAATATTTGAGGCTGGGTGTGGTGGCTAACAACTATAATTTCAGCACTTTGCAAGGTAGAGAATGGAGGCCAGGTATCAAGACCAGCCTGGGTGACAGAGAGACTCCATCTCTACCAAAAAAAGAGACAGAAAGAAAGAGAGAGAGAGAGAGAGAATTAGGAATGAGTTAGCCCTGGAAATAGTCAGAGAGATGTTAATGTTTATTCCCTTAAATATTAGTGATGTGGAGCCGGGCTCGGTGGCTCAGCCTGTAATCTTGCACCTTTGGGAGGCTGAGGTGAGTGAATTGCCTGAGCCCGCGGGTTTGAGACCCGCCTGGGCAGCGAGACCTCATCTCTACAATAAATCAAAAAATCAGCTGGGCGTGGTGGCGCTTACCTGTAATTCCGGCTACTCGGAAGGCTGAGGCGGAAGGATCATCGGAGCCCAGCAGGCCGAGGCTGCGGTGGCCGGGAGCAGCCACTGCACTCCAGTCTGGGCGACAGAGTGAGACTCCAACTCAAAAAATATATATATATATATATATATATATATATATATATATATATATTAGTCATGTGACTTCAGTG
>NW_006989093.1:0-536 GCF_000164805.1 Carlito syrichta
CAGGTCAAGGCTGTGGTGGCCAGGAGTTTGCCACTGCACTCCAGACTAGGGTGACAGAGTGAGACTCCAACTCAAAAAAAAAAAAAAAAATCAATGATAAAGGAGACATGTAAAAGATGTTAAGATTTTCTATTTCTCTGGCACAAGGGTCAGTGATATGAGAAAGAATTTCAGTTTAAGTGTATATATATGAGAAAAGACAGGAAGAGAGAATTTTGGATATTTTTCATAAAAGCCAATATCGAAGAAAATTAAAGTCATACATTTATTTCTCACAACTGAACATAGGCAACATTACAGCAAAAATAATTGCTATCATAACAATGATTTAATTAGTATTTAAAATTTAAGTAAGCAGGAAGATGAAATAGATATTCAAAAGGACTTTCTTAATTTACAGTAATATAAATATGATGATGTCATTGGCTTTTTTAATTTCCATCAGAGGACCAAGACCCCTTTGCAATTTGATACCATATTTAGCAGTGGTATCTAAAATGGCCAGTTTATTATCATTAGAGATTTAAAAATTCACA
>NW_006989094.1:0-758 GCF_000164805.1 Carlito syrichta
GTGCAGACAGACTTACAAAGAATATACAGCAACCTCAAACCACATACAAGTTATCATCTATACAATTCTTCTCTATAAGACTGGTTAAGAAAAACAAATCTCACATAACTAGACAGCTCAGAAGCATTACCCTCCACTAATGGGGGGGACAATAGCAATTTCGTCTCCCAGTTGAAGCAAAAGGAGCTGATCTCCAAGCTTGACATATTCTTGATAAACAGCAAATATCACTTGATTTTTAACATCAGCCAATCTGAAGGGGAAAAAAGATGATTAGATGTATCAATGCTGTGATAGGCCACAAATCTCCTTAGCTGCAACGTAAGATATTACATAATAATACTATGTGAAGCGTCGCCTGAAAAATTACTAATTAACTCATTCTATAGGCAAAGGACATATCCTCTGAAGAACACACCTTTTCACTGCAAAGAACATATTAAACTGCTATCAACTCTTTATTGGAAGTTGTGTCATGGAGGATCACACAACCAAAAAAACTACCAGACTGGAAACAATATTCAAACCAAGTCAAAAGAAAATTAAACTTTTCAAATACATGCATGGCCCTTCTAGGGGCCATCCACCTATGTGTACAAGCCTACTAAGTAAAGCTATAAGATTTCCCACAAACTGTGCTTGTACACATTATCCTATTCAAATACAGAAAAGTTGCTTAGAAAGATGAAAAGATGGCATGCTTCACAGTGCCACCTGCAACACAGTTATAATAATAAAGCTGTTTCTTCATATCTGGA
>NW_006989095.1:0-869 GCF_000164805.1 Carlito syrichta
AGGACAGAAAAGCTCCCAGAGTGGGAGGGCACTTCAGGGGGTGCCCACGAGGAAGTCTGTTATTATTATGGTCACTATGTCTTGTTGTAGCTTGTTTATAGCACAACCAAATAATATTTTAGCACTTTCTTTGATTAGAAACTTTTGGATGTTTTTAGTATTATTTAAAATCCTTTGAGCAGTTTTTCTCTCAAGATATTAACATATCTTTAGCTAAGACCAAAGTTAATTTTACAGAATTTTCAACTACCTAAATTTTTATACTAATGAGGAGCCCAAACACTTACTTCTTTGTAAATTTCCGTGTAATTTTGGTTTATAAATATTGGGCCCCAAATTGTCTTTTTTGGGTGTGCCTGATTTTAAATGCCTGGTGATTAAAAGTATCAGGTTAATGTGACACTTTATTGCAGAGTACAGCATTATGTCTTAGGCAGAGAAAATACTTGGTGATTCAAAGGAAATATACTTTGAAAAATATAAATTGGTTTAAAATATAAGGGAAGTGTGATTTTATATTTCCTTCAAATAAGTAGGGGAATTTTTTCTCTAAGGATTGCATTTCTTTATCATTTAATCAAAATTACCTAACAGAAAATACACAGTGGATCAAGAAATCGTACACAAATTTTAAGAAAGGAAATAGCTGTATTAAATTATGATACTGTTTTATTTTCTAAAATTTTTAAGACTTATCCTGCATTCTGTGTTCCGAATAGCACTTAGGTACACTGATCCTCAAGGTTCAGTTATCTAAAGATGATACACATCTGGAATCTCAACAAGTTTCAATTCATGCAGAATAACATATTTGGCATTTATGTGAGACAGAAACAAGTTGTCAATTTTGAAAGCAGCATTGTACCATA
>NW_006989096.1:0-729 GCF_000164805.1 Carlito syrichta
TGCCTTCTTAGTGTCGTCTGATTCTACTTGTCTCATTAGTGTCGTCTGATTCTACTTGTCTCATTAGTGTCGTCTGATACCAGTTGCCTTATTAGTGTCTTATGATAACACTTGCCGTATTAGTGCCGTCTGATACCACTTGCCTTGTTAGTGTCGTCTGATACTACTTGACTTCCCAGTGTCGTCTGATACTACTTGCCTTACTAGTGTCTTCTGATACTCCTTGCCTTAATAGTGTCATTTGATTCTACTTGCCTTATTAGAGTCGTCTGATACTGCTTACCTTATTTTGTCATCTCAAACTACTTGCCTTATTAGAGTCGTCTGATACTACTTGCCTTATTAGTGTCGTCTGCTACTACTTGCCTTATTATTGCCGTCTGATACTACTTGCCTTATTAGGGTCGTTTGATACAACATGCCTTCTTAGTGTCATCTGAAACTACTTGCCTTATTAGTGTCCCCAATTACCTCTTGCCTTATTAGTGTCATATCATACTACTTGCCGATAGGTGTCGTATGATACTACTTGCCTTATTATTGTCGTCTGATACTACTTGCCTTATTAGTGTCTTATGATACTATTTATTTTAATAGTGTCTTATGGTAGTACTTGTCTTATTAGTGTCTTTTGGTACTACGTGCCTTTTTAGTGTCGTCTGATACCACTTGCCTTATGAGTGACATCTGATACTACTTGCCTTATTAGTGTCGTCTGATACTAATTAC
>NW_006989097.1:0-688 GCF_000164805.1 Carlito syrichta
AGTCAACTGAAAGTCAACTCATTCACTGGCCGACCTGTTAATGCAGATGAACAGTCGGCTAACTCGCCAGCCACCAGTCAAGTCAGCTAATATATCGGCTAATTCGCTTGCTGATTAGTTAAGTCAGCTAACCGGTTTGCTGAATAGCCGGCAAACTAATCAAGTCAGCTAACCTAGTAGTTAAGTCAGGTAGCTAACGAGTTAAGTCAGCCAGTTAAGTCAGCTAGCTAAATAGTTAAGTCAGCTACCAAAGTCAGCTAGTTAAGTCAGTTTTCTAAATTATTCAGCTGGTTAATACAGCTAGCTAGCTAATGAGCTAACGGGTTACATCAGCAGGTTGAGTCAGGTAGTTAGCTAGATAACAAACTGGTTAAATCAGCTGGTTGAGTCAGCTAGCTAGCTAGTTATCAAACGGGTTGTTTCAGCTGGTTGAGTAGGCTAGCTAGCTTGTTAACTAACGAGTTAAGTCAGCTGGATGTGTCAGCTAGCTAGCTAGTTAGCTAACGAGTTAAGTCAGTTGGTTGTGTCAGCTACGTAGCTTGTTAGCTAACGAGTTGTCAGATGATTAAGTCACCTAGCTAGCACGTTAGGTAACAAGTAATCGAACTAGTCAGCTAGCTGGTTAAGTGAGCTAGCTTGCTAGCCCGCTAACTATTTAAGTCAGCTTGTTAGTTAGGTAGCTAGCTGG
>NW_006989098.1:0-702 GCF_000164805.1 Carlito syrichta
CCTGGGTCATAGGAAAGGTCAATTTCTAGCTCTTTCAGAAACGGCCCCACTGTCTTCCAAAGAGGCTGCGCCGGTCTGCACTCCCACCAGCAGGGTCGAAGCGCTCCTTTTCCTCCACAGCCTCGCCGGCATCTGCTGCTGTTGGCTATTAATGACGCCATTCTTGCCGGGGTTAGGCGGTAGCTCGGTGTGGTTCGGATTTGCGTTTCTCTGAAGATGAGTGTGGCTGAGCACTTTTTCACGTGCCTGTTGGCTGCCCGTGTATCTTCTTTGGATTTGTGTGTGTGTGTGTGTGTGTGTGAATCATGGTCTCACTCTGTCGCCCAGGCTGGAGTGCAGTGGCGGAGGCCAGCTCACTGCAGCCTCCACCTCCTGCGAAGGCTACGGCCTCCCGTCTGCCTTTGCCCCCTGAGGAGCGGGGACAACGGGGGCAGCCGCCGAGCCTCGCTAATTATGTTGTTTTTGGAGAACCTCATCAGGCAGAACATTGTATGGGCAAACAGCTGCATGACCTGAAGCAGTTGAGATGCTTATGGCCAGAAAGACAGACATCTGATTGCTTTCTAGATTTCTTGCTATAGATCTTTCTAAAATGTATACATATATTAAATATAGTAAGTCTGTTTTTAAAGTAACTAGTAATTGTGATGCAAGTGAAAAATGTCTTCGGTTTCTTCGTCTACCAGTTCTTAGCATTTACTG
>NW_006989099.1:0-752 GCF_000164805.1 Carlito syrichta
CCCTTGCTCTTCTATGGCAGGCTCATTCTTGTCATTCAGGCTTTAAATTAAATGTCGCCTCCTCATAGAAATCTTCCCTGACCCCTAAACCAATGGAGCTTCTCTGCTGCTCTCTAATACACTGGCTGATAGTTGTTCCTGATAATTTGTTTAGTTATTAATTGTGTTCCCGCCACCATGAGAACAGAAACCAATGTCCTCTCCCACCTGTGAATACTTGCTGCTCAGAGTAAGTAGAAGGCCCTCAGTAAATGTTTGTTGGCTGAGTGAATGAATTAATTACTTCTGTGTCAAATATTAAAGGTCAGGAAAGGGCAGGGAGCAAATATTTATTGAGCATCTAACACGCTGTAGACACCAAGCTGGGTGCTCTATGTACAATTTCTCACCTACTTGCACAACATCCCTATTGAAGTTTTATTCCTCCATTTGACACTTGAGGAAACTGAAGCACAGAGAGGTCGAATTACTTATCTGGGGTCACATAGGTAGTAACTGGAAAGAATAAAAGTCAAACCCAGGTCACCCTGATGCCACATGCCACAGGTCTTTCTGCTAAAGTGTCTCTTCCCCATCTCTTTCACAATTATTATTATTATTATTATTATTATTATTATTATTATTATTATTTTCAAGAGACTGGATCTCACTATGCTACCCAGGCTTGTGTCAAACTCCCAGGCCCAAGTGATCCTCCTGCCTTGGCCTCCCAAAGTGCTGGGATTACAGGCATGAGCCACTGCACCAGCCCC
>NW_006989100.1:0-5069 GCF_000164805.1 Carlito syrichta
CTATACTCCATCCTGAAGTAACAGAGCAAGACCCTATTTTTAAAAAGGTGCTGCATGGTAACATCCTCAGTGCCCTCACCCTGTGGTGCCCTACACTGCTCAGGATGCCACAGAGAACCCCCATCAGCAAGAAGATGCTTGCCAGGTGTAGACCTTCAACCTTGCTCTTCTCACCCTCTGTAACTGTGGGAAATAAATTATTTTTCATTAAAAATTACCACACTTCAGATATTCTCTTATAAGTAACAGAAAACAAACTAAACAAAAAACAGGTGTCAAGAAATGGGGTTGATAATGAATACCTGAAAATGGAAAAGTGGCTTTAGAGTTGGGTGATAAGCAGAGGCTGGAAAATTTGGAGGGACAGGCTACAAAAAGTGAAGATTCTGGTGAGGCCTTTGAAGACAAAGAGACTAGGGAAAGCTTGGCACTCCTAAGAGGTCGGATAAGCGGTCATGACAAGAATGCTGGTAGGAAAATGACAGTAATGGCCATTTAAATTATTTTTCAGATGGAACCAAAGAACAAGGTGTTACAAACTAGAGAAAAAGCCACCCTTGTTATAAATTAGCAATGAACTTGACTGAACTATGTCCATGCCCAAAACTTCGTAGAAGGTTGAACTTAAGAGTGCTGAACTAGGGTATCTGGCAGAAGATATGTCTAGGTAGCAAAATACTCACACTGCTATGTGGTTACTGCTATCTGCTTGCAGTGAACTGCAAGAAAAGAGTGAAACAGAACAGAACAATTTTTTTGAATTTGCAGCCTGGCCATGTGGACAATGAAAGAATGTTTCCAGGGCAGGAATCCAAATAGAGAAATCCAAGAGTGGACAACCACCACTCGCTATGTAGATGAGCATGGCTAATGAGAAGCCAGGTGCTAACAGCCAAGACAATGGAAAAAGACCACAGGGTATTTCACAAGCACTTCAGAAAAGCTTTGGACTGCCCTTCCCATCACAGGACCAGAAGTCTGAGAAGAAAAAATGGTTTCTGGGTCTAGGCCCAGGACACCACCTCAAGACATAGCTTCCTGCATCCCAGTTGTTCTAGTTGGTGCATGGTGACCCCAGGAGCTGCAGATGTGGCTCCCTTAGCAGCTCTGGAAGATACAAGCCATAAAACTTGGCGATGTGTGTGTGGTGCTAACTCTGCAGCCTTGAAGAAAGCAGGAGCCATGAAGGCTTGGTAGCATTCACTCAGATTTCAAAAGATGTCATCATAAGCCTTCAGCTCAGTCGAACACTTATTGTAGGTGCAGAATCACCATAGAGCGTTCCCACTAGAGCAATGCCGAGCATAAATGTGTGGTCGGAATGACCATGGAGAGCTCTCACTAGGGTAATGCCTACTGAAACACTGGTTGTAGGACTGTCAATAAGACACCAGAACTATAGAGTTTACAGAGTGAAATGCCAGGCTGAGAGAGCTGGATGGACTAAGTCCAGCAAGCTATCATGGTCAGACTGCCTGAGGCCTCCGACTTTGAAGACCTCAGAGTGCAGCGGATACAGGACATGTGGCAGAGAGGGGATAAAAATAATTAAAATTATTCCTTGTTGAAACTCAACCTGCAAGCACCTAACCTGATAGATAGGGATGTGAAAAAACAAAATAGTCACAAGCCACTTTCCCATAAGTGCAAGAGAGTAATTGATTCACAGTCTTACCCCTTCATTCTCTCTTTGTGAAGTTATCGGTTTACAACCCATATTGTCATGTATATCCTAGAATCAATTTGTTCTGTGAAAATCTAGTTTAGCTAAATACAGCTTTGCAAACTTCAAAGAAAAATGTATAGTCATACAACCCAACACTCTCCCTTACCTAAACGAACATAAAAAAAACCCTCTCCTGTCTGTCCAGGTTGCACAGCCTTGGGCCAGTGAGTGGCACCAGAGCTTATAAAACACTGATTCCTAAGATAGCCTCGGTGTCATGGTCTCTCTGTTTTCCCACAACAGACATGGAGTCAAAGAAGATTCTTCTGGAATCTTAACTCCCAAAACCCAATGACTGCCCTCCTGGCACTCAGAATTGCACGGAGCCTGTTACTCTTTCTTTGCTTTTGTTTTCTTTTGTTTCGTTTTTGAGTGGAGTCTCGTTCTGTCACCAAGGCTGAAGTGCAGTGTCATGCTGACTGCCACCATAGGGTCAACTTGCTGGACTCAAGTAATCCTTCTGCCTCAGTCTTCCAAGTATCAGGAACTAAGATGTGTACTGCCACAACCAGCTTCTTTTTATGTGTTGCAAAGATGAGGTCTCACCATGTTGCCCAGGTTGGTCACAAGCTCACAATCTCAGGCAATCTTCTTGCCTCGGCATCCTAAAGTGCTGGGATTCTAGGTTGGTGCCACCATGCCTACCCACGCCTTTGTTTTTGCCTATTTCTTACTTATAGAAGGGAAATATGTACCCTGTACTTCTCCTATCATTGTATCTTGAAAGTAGATAAACGGTTTCTATTTCACAGGCTCACAGATGAGACTCTGAGTTCTTGAGTTGGTGCTGAACCACTTAGAACTTTGGGGCTTTGGGATAATATGAATGTATCTTAAAAAAAATGTGAGTTTTGGAGTCCCACAGGTGGAATGCTCTGGTTTGAATTTCCCCTCCAAAACTAAAGTGGAAACTTTACCCCAATGTGGCAGTTTGAAAGGAGGGCCTTTAAGAGGTGACTGAGACATGAAGACTCTCTCCTCAGGAATGAATAAATGCATTTGCAGAAAATGGATTAATGGCTTATCTTAGGAGGGAACTGGTGGCTTTATAAAGAGAAAGAGAGAAATGAGCCAGTACATTAGCACACTCAGCCCCTTCACCATGTGATTCTTCAGGATACTGCAGAGAAACCCACAAGCAAGAAGACCCTTAACAGATACAGTCCCTAAATATTGGACTTCTCAATCTCCATAAATGTGGGATATGAAATCCATTTTTCTATAAGATAAGAAATAACTAAGGAGCAGAATAATTCATAAAAGCATACCAGAGGTAATACAAGGGGGAAGATCTCCAATAATCAAAGTTCTATTTTGGAGGTTGGGCCCTTAATTATACAGTTGGAATTTGTTTTTCCAGATCAAACAGTCAACCTCAGTTTTTAAATGGAAGGTTTCAGAAGGTTGCATCACAATTTGCAGATGAAACATGCCAAGTTGTGGCTAACAGGTGACTGATCCTTCTACCATGTCAGCACATCTGCACACATCATGCTGAGTAATCAGCAGTTTTTAAAAAAAAGGTTCAGAAGCCTGTATCCCACTCTCCCTATTCATCCAACATCACTCCAAGAGACTTGTTTGGGTTTTTTTTTCCCATGCAAAACGTCCTCAAAGAGAAAATTTTGGCTAATATGGAAGAGATTAAACAAAAAATTGGCAGAAGCATGAAAAGGCATAAAAATGGAGGACTTCAAAACTGTTTTGAGCAGTTACAAAAGTGTCTCGACAGGTGTATGGCATCAAACAGACGATACTTTGAAGGTGACTAAGATTTATCATGTAAGAATAAAACACAACTTTTTATAAATAAATTCTGGGTTTTTTGGGTCCCTCCTCATACTGAAAAATTAAAAGTTGAAACCCACTTCAAAATGAATTTTTAAAAATTGAGAAAATTATACAAGACAAGAGAAAAAATCAGAAATGAGGTGAGAACACAAGAAGAAATATGACCTAAAAGAAAAAATTATTCAAAATATAAGATAAAATCAGAAAGGACTCAAAAGGAACAGAAAGAAGGCCTAAGGTGAAATAAAGCAACAAAAAAACTTACAATATGTGAAATCATACATTCAAAGGACATACTGTATACCTACAAATATAAAAAAAAGACAAACATCAATGCTTATTCTACCAATATAGTCAGACAGAAAAACAGGAAGGAAGGAGACTTACAGATATGTAGAGAAATGTCCACTGGGCATCTAGAAAAATCTATTTGGCATGGATTAAGATAATGGGATTCAGTGATTCATTAACTTAAGGAATATGAAGCAATTTACACCCCTACCTGTACAGCCTGCTCTGCCTGCACCTGGGTAAGTTGGGTTTCCAAAGCACTAATTAGTTCTTCTTCTCCTCAAGTGTATGTTTTATCCTGTCTGCTTCTATAGTCTCCTCTGTAAAACTCCTTTTTTAGCTTTAAGAATATAGTTTATTTAAAAGTAAATTAGAGAGAGAAGGGAGAGAGAAAGATTTCCCTCCCCAACTTGGGGTAGGGGGGCCAAAACCAGAAAGCATGGCAACAGTCATAGCTTGAAGACCACATGGCCACACAAGAGTCTAACAAGGCAATGGTCTCTAACCCTTCTCAGGCTAAAATGCACGAGATAAAATTATTAAACATAATGACAATTGATAGGAATTTGAAATGTGATCTAATTTTCCCTTTCCAATCACTTAATCATAGTTTTATTAAACTGATGGGAACATGAAAAGCCAGGTGACCTAGCAATGAAGAAATCTTAGAGTCTTCTGGTTTCAGTATGGCCAAGTAGTTCCTACTCATCTTAACCCTTCTTTCTAGGGAGCCAAAGGTAATCCAGCTGACTCATTCCACAATGTATGAAACTTTAGTCCACCACTATGTGGCCATTTGAGGACATAGAGCATTTCATATTAAGTTAATAAATCACATGATTTCAAACTGAAAGAGACCTCAGAGAGCATCTAACTCAATAGTCTATTTTTGCTCATCTAGCTTGATCTTCTAACCAAGGATGAAATACCTTCAAAAGGTATGTGTCATCAGCTGGGCATGGTAGCACACGCCTGTAATTCCACCTACTTGAAAGGCTGAGGCGGAAGGATCGCTGGAGTCCAGCGGGTCGAGGCTGCGGTGGCCGGGGGCAGCCACTGCACTCCAGTCTGGGTGACAGAGTGAAACTTCAACTCAAGAAAAAAAAAACAAAAACGTATGTGTCTCTCCTAATCTCACATTAAGAGGTGAGAAATAATCCTCATTTGAGAGTTTATCTCTTCCTGTGAACTTTTTTAAATTTCATGAAAGTCACAACAGGCATTTTGTATCCATGTGTTCTGCAGACCTTTAGTCACCCGG
>NW_006989100.1:5152-7192 GCF_000164805.1 Carlito syrichta
TCAGAATGAAACTCAGAAAAAAAATGATATCTTTTCTATGGATGAAATCTAGTCCCACTTTATAACTATAGAGTGGACAAGTGATATGCATGAGTTCATACAAAACTCTCCACAAAAATTGAACCTTCTTGATCTCTTAAGTACCTGACAGAATGTGAATATTTGTGGCTTAACCATAGATGAAATACAATGAAAATGAGTACAGGGACAGTGATCCTCAAAAGTGCATTCTTTCTTTTCTCCTCTGCCTCCCTAACATTCAACTTTTTGTGGGTGACAGTCTAAACCTAGAGGACTTTCTTTCTAGGGAGCCAAGGTAATCCAGCTGACTCATTCCACAATTTATGAAACTTTAGTCCACCACTATGTGGCCATTTGAGGACATAGAGCATTTCATATTAAGTTAATAAATCACATGGTTTCAGAACTGAAAGAGACGTCAGAGAGCATCTAATTCAATAGTCTATTTTTATTCATCTAGCTTGATCTTCTAACCAAGGATGAAATACCTCCAAAAGGTATGTGTCATCAGCTGGGCATGGTAGCACACGCCTGTAATTCCAGCTACTTGAAAGGCTAAGGCGGAAGGATCGCTGGAGCCCAGCGGGTCGAGGCTGCAGTGGCCGGGGGCAGCCACTGCACTCCAGTCTGGGTGACGGAGTGAGACTCCAACTCAAGAAAAAAAAAAACAAAAACGTATGTGTCTCTCCTAATCTCACATTAAGAGGTGAGAAATGCCACTGCACTCCAGTCTGGGTGACGGAGTGAGACTCCAACTCAAGAAAAAAAAAAACAAAAACGTATGTGTCTCTCCTAATCTCACATTAAGAGGTGAGAAATAATCCTCATTTGAGAACTTATCTCTTCCTGTGAACTTTTTTAAATTTCATGAAAGTCACAACAGGCATTTTGTATCCATGTGTTCTGCAGACCTTTTAGTCACCCGGTGTGTGGTCTATAGTCCAGCTGGACTATAAGCTCCATAAGAAAAAAGCCTTATTTAACAATGTGCCATTTCAGTATCATAGGTTTGTGAATAGTAAAGATCTGCTACCTCGGTCACCATACCTTAGAGAGTTTCTCCTCTGACTGATGTTCTGTAATCAGAGCAGTCCCTCCATGTGCCTTCATTTGTTCTATTTGTCTATTCAGAGAAGCTATCTTGGCCTTAGCATGAAGTTTTAGTTTTTTCATTGTGTCAGCAACAGCCTTTCTTTCGTCCTGCCAGAGAAAAATGATGATAAATTCAAAAATGCTTATTCGTCACTTATCTAGTACATAACACAAACTATTCATTTATTTAGTGAGAGACAGGGTCTCACACTGTCACCCAGGGTGGAGTGTAATGGCATGATAACAACTCACTGCAGCAGCAAAATTTGCATCTCAGCTGCCCAAGTAACTAGGACTACAAGCATGCACCACCATACTCGGCTTTTTCTTTTTTTTAGTTTTCTTGCAGACATAGAGACTCACTATGTTCCCCAGGCTGGTCTTGAACTGCTGGCCTCATGGGACCCTCCACCTCAGCCTCCCAAAATGCTGGAATTACAGGCATGAGTTTCCACACCTGACCCAAAACTTGTTGTCAATAGGCATCATGTAACGGTATTAGGGAAATTAGAATACTGTTCTCCAATAATCTAAGGGAAGACAAAAACCTAAGTGAATTTTGTGTCTGTCCTTTCTCAAATGCTGTGCAAGAAAGGAAAAAAATATTATACCTGTAAAGCATCATCTTTTTGCTGCAGTTGGTCATCCTTCTGTCGAATAACATCTTTGAGACTCATCACTAACTGGTCTGCAGAAGCTAGACGTTGCAGAACATCTGGCTGTGCTATATCATTCATTTCCACGTCCGATTTCTTCAGTGATTCCTAGTGTTTAGACCAAAAATTGTAAATGCACCAGGGAAAAGGTATTTGCTTCCAAACAGCAGATTCTTCATTCCATTTGCATCTTCTGCCATGAGATACCAAGATGCCAATAGTACACGGTAATAAGGACTCAAAGGACTAGAACAACCTAGCCCATCTGAAG
>NW_006989100.1:7212-8912 GCF_000164805.1 Carlito syrichta
ATTGCCAGAGCCCACAAGTTTGAGTTCAGACTGGGCAACTTGATGAGACCTCGTCCCTTCAATGTATCAAAAAATTAGCCAGGCTACTTGGAAGACTGAGGGGGAAGATCACCTCAGCTCTGCAGCACAAGGCTGCAGGGGCCATGAGCATGACATTGCCCTCTAACCTGGGTGAGAGAGTGAGACTCTGGCTCAAAAAACAACAACAACAACAAAACAAACAGACTCAATTCCTAAGAACTAACATCATTTGGAGTAAGAATAGAAGTAGGCCAAAGAGTAAATCAGAATGAAACTAAGAAAAAAAATGATATCTTTTCTATGGATGAAATCTAGACCCACTTTATAACTATAGAGTGGACAAGTGATATGCATGAGTTCATACAAAACTCTCCACAAAACTGAACCTTCTTGATCTCTTATGTACATGACGGAATGTGAATATGTGGGGCTTAACCATAGAGGAAAGACAATGAAAATGAGTACAGGGACAGTGACCCTCAAAAGGGCGTTCTTTCTTTTCTCCTCTGTATCCCTAGCATTAAGCTTTTTTGTGGGTGACAGTCTAAACATAGAGGGATTTCTTTCTAGGGAGCCAAAGGTAATCCAGCTGACTCATTCCACAATGTATGAAACTTTAGTCCACCACTATGTGGCCATTTGAGGACATAGAGCATTTCATATTAAGTTAATAAATCACATGGTTTCAGAACTGAAAGAGACGTCAGAGAGCCTCTAATTCAATAGTCTTTTTTTGTTCATCTAGCTTGATCTTCTAACCAAGGATGAAATACCTCCAAAAGGAATGTGTCATCAGCTGGGCATGGTAGCACACGCCTGTAATTCCAGCTACTTGAAAGGCTGAGGCGGAAGGATCGCTGGAGCCCAGCGGGTCGAGGCTGCGGTGGCCGGGGGCAGCCACTGCACTCCAGTCTGGGTGACAGAGTGAAACTTCAACTCAAGAAAAAAAAAAAAAAAGGTATGTGTCTCCTAATCTCACATTAAGAGGTGAGAAATAATCCTCATTTGAGAACTTATCTCTTCCTGTGAACTTTTTTAAATCTCATGAAAGTCACAACAGGCATTTTGTATCCATGTGTTCTGCAGACCTTTTAGTCACCCGGTGTGTGGCCTATAGTCCAGCTGGACTATAAGCTCCATAAGAAAAAGCCTTATTTAACAATGTGCCATTTCAGTATCATAGGTTTGTGAATAGTAAAGATCTGCTACCTCGGTCACCATACCTTAGAGAGTTTCTCCTCTGACTGATGTTCTGTAATCAGAGCAGTCCCTCCATGTGCCTTCATTTGTTCTATTTGTCTATTCAGAGAAGCTATCTTGGCCTTAGCATGAAGTTTTAGTTTTTTCATTGTGTCAGCAACAGCCTTTCTTTCGTCCTGCCAGAGAAAAATGATGATAAATTCAAAAATGCTTATTCGTCACTTATCTAGTACATAACACAAACTATTCATTTATTTAGTGAGAGACAGGGTCTCACACTGTCACCCAGGGTGGAGTGTAATGGCATGATAACAGCTCACTGCAGCAGCAATATTTGCATCTCAGCTGCCCAAGTAACTAGGACTACAGGCATGCACCACCATACTCGACTTTTTCTTTTTTTTAGTTGTCTTGCAGACATGGAGACTCACTATGTTCCCCAGGCTGGTCTTTTACTGTTGGGCCTCATGGGACCCTCC
>NW_006989100.1:9548-11193 GCF_000164805.1 Carlito syrichta
GTCAAAACTAAGCATGGACACATTTCAAAATTGGAAATAAAAGCATACTCTTGATGCATATTTCATTCATTTTGATTTCTATACAGTATTCCATTGTGTCGATATACCACAATTTGTTTAAATATTCCCATTTGCTGATGGACGTGTTTAAATATCTCTGTTTCAGTCTTTGGTTATTGCCAGCAAACCTATGACTATTGGGCAGGGCTGGTATAGGTCAAATTGAAGTTCAGTGGGAAGAAAGTCAGAAAATCTCAAAAATCGACCTCATGTATCTTGGGATACAACACGAAAACAACAGAAGAAATCTGTAAAGGGAAGCTTTGCTGAAACAAGTCTCCTTCTAAAGATTTATGAAAAACAATTTCACACAAAAATAAGGACAGAATGAGTTCATGATCAAACCCCATATAACATCACTCTTAAAAAAGAAGAAGACACATGCTGGGCGCTTAAATATAGCTTATGCTTATATTTCCATCACATTGGGGGGCTTAGATGGGAGGATGACTTGAGGACAGGAGTTCAGGATCAACCTGGGCAATAGAATTAGATTTTGTCTTTACAAAATAATTTAAGAAAATTAGCTGGGCATGGTAGTGCACAGCTATAGCCCAGGCTACATGAGAGGCTGAGTGGGGGGACCACTTGAGCCGAATAGTTTGACATTATAGTGAACTAGGATCTTGCCACTATACTCCATCCTGAAGTAACAGAGCAAGACCCTATTTTTAAAAAGGTGCTGCATGGTAACATCCTCAGTGCCCTCACCCTGTGGTGCCCTACACTGCTCAGGATGCCACAGAGAACCCCCATCAGCAAGAAGATGCTTGCCAGGTGTAGACCTTCAACCTTGCTCTTCTCACCCTCTGTAACTGTAGGAAATAAATTATTTTTCATTAAAAATTACCACACTTCAGATATTCTCTTATAAGTAACAGAAAACAAACTAAACAAAAAACAGGTGTCAAGAAATGGGGTTGATAATGAATACCTGAAAATGGAAAAGTGGCTTTAGAGTTGGGTGATAAGCGGAGGCTGGAAAATTTGGAGGGACAGGCTACAAAACGTGAAGATTCTGGTGAGGCCTTTGAAGACAAAGAGACTACGGAAAGCTTGGCACTCCTAAGAGGTCGGTTAAGCGGTCATGACAGGAATGCTGGTAGGAAAATGGCAGTAATGGCCATTTAAATTATTTTTCAGGTGGAACCAAAGAACAAGGTGTTACAAACTAGAGAAAAAGTCACCCTTGTTATAAATTAGCAATGAACTTGACTGAACTATGTCCATGCCCAAGGACTTTGTAGAAGGTTGAAGTTAAGAGTGCTAAACTAGGGTATCTGGCAGAAGATATGTCTAGGTAGCAAAATACTCACACTGCTATGGGGTTACTGCTATCTGCTTACAGTGAACTGCAAGAAAAAAGTGAAACAGAGCAGAACAATCTTTTTGAATTTGCAGCCTGGCCATGTGGACAATGAAAGAATGTTTCCAGGGCAGGAATCCAAATAGAGAAATCCAAGAGTGGACAACCACCTGCTACATCGATGAGCATGGCTAATGAGAAGCCAGGTGCTAATAGTCAAGACAATGGAAAAAGACCACACGGTATTTCAGAAGCACTTCAGAAAAGCTTTGGACTGCC
>NW_006989101.1:0-834 GCF_000164805.1 Carlito syrichta
CGTTAACTGACAAATCATTCCAGTTGTGCCTGAAAATGATAAGACCCACGACTAGTTATCACCTGGAGAACTGGCCATATACATGACCTGGCTCTATCCTCTTCCTGAGGCCTTTACTCCTGGATTGGCCTCCTTCTCTCCCAGCTAGGTTCTAGTAGTCTGAATTCAGTTTTCCATCTAAGACTGAAAAGTCTTTTGGCTAAAGCCAAGTAGCTCTTAAGCTGATGCTAAAGCATCAGAAAACAGTCTTCTTTATCCTCCTACAGCATACTCATAACTGGGACCTGTGATTGGTCAAGTTTTTCTTCCACAGCCACTGGATGCTAGAGTCCAGCATCTTAACTTGAGAAGCAAAGGCATAATGGGCAATCTACTCTTTGTTTCTGTCCCTGTCCTCTCTTCTACTCCCCTGAATGGCTGCAGACTTGATTTGGTAAGAATATACCTTGTCATGTGTTCCCTTTTCTTCAATTCACTACTATCTTTCCTCTTTTGAACCAAAATTGAGCTGGGTGCTATGAGGCAACACAGTCCCACTGACTGGTTCAGTTCCTCTGAATAACAACATGAGGAAGCTTTCCACAGGAGCAAGGAGGATTTGTTAAGGCTACTAAATGTTACAAAGGACGGTTGGAGATGCGCTCCCGGTGCCAACACCAAGACAAAAGGCAAGGAATGAAATCACCATTAACAGCAAGGGATCCTGATGAAAGAGATGCTGAAATGGTAACCCTTCACTCGATCCACATCCTCCTAGCCAAGTCATGGCCCACTGCATAGGACAGTGGGTATGTGACTTCTACCTTTGAGCCTCTCTCTTCCACACCGAAAGGC
>NW_006989102.1:0-803 GCF_000164805.1 Carlito syrichta
TTCTCCGGCGATCCTTCCACCTCAGCCTTCCAAGTAGCCGGAATTACAGGTGCGCGCTACCACGCCCGGCTGATTTTTTGATTTATTGTAGAGATGAGGTCTCGTTGCCCAGGCGGGTCTCGAACCCGCGGGCTCAGGCAATCCACTCACCTCAGCCTCCCAAAGGCGCGGGATTACAGGCTGAGCCACCGAGCCCGGCTTGAAACTTTTCAAAGTTCCTAATCTGATGGGCTAAAAAGTATAAACCATTATGGTTTTATTGGCATTTTGTTGATTACTAATTATATTCAACAGATCTGATAACTGGGTTTGGATCTCCCCTTCTAGAAAGGGTCTAAGTGATTTTCTTTTCTGGCATATTGTTTATTTCCCTTATTGACAGGAAGGAATGCCCTGTTTATCCTAAACATTAATCCTTGTCAGTTACATGTGTTGCAAAGCCTTCTCCTAGTTTTTTACCTGTCTTTGCTATTTTTTTTAAATGAAAAAAAATTTCTTAATTTTAATGGAAGGAAACGTATCAGTGATTTTCATTAGTTTTGTGTTCTTGTGTCAGTTTATAAATCCTTCCTGATCCTGGTTCATGACCACATTCTCAAATAGAATCTTCTGAATCTTAAAATGTTGCCTTTTACATTTAGATCCGTACTCTATCTGGAATTGATTTTTATGTAAAAGAAAGAATCCCGAGCTTCATGTATTTCCATATGGACAATCCATTTTTCCATAAAATTTATTGAAAATCAGCACTCTTTTTCCCACCTATCTGCAGTGAAACCTCTACCGTATATCAAACTTCCTTG
>NW_006989103.1:0-760 GCF_000164805.1 Carlito syrichta
AGGAGAGGAAGAGGGTCTTTCCCATCTATCATTCACGGGAGGTTTCAAAGGTGGCAACTGACACGTCTGCCCCAGTCCTTTGGTCACATGTCCCAGAATGCCTGCCTCCAATCCACTAAAGTGCCCCATGGCAAAGATTCGTGTGAGCTCATGGAACAGGCAGCCCAAAGTTAGGGCGGCTGTCAGGCACAGAGTGATCAAGGTGGTTCAGCAACACCACAGCCAGACCAGGTTCCAGTTGCTGGGTCTGCCACTTTCGGGCAGGGGTGGGCCCCATACTCTCCCAATCACTCCTTTGTCTATCATCTACAGGGACCTTTTTCATGGGAGTCATCGACGCCCTTTGTGACACACGTGGGAAGCCTTGCTTTGTCAGCAGTCTCCTTCCATTGGATGGGGTGCAAAGACACGATCATGGCTTCTGGGACCTCAATCTGTGGGGCACAAAAGTTCTTCCACCTTGGCCCCCGATCAACTGGGAATCCGGGGGCCACCACACCTGGCTCGAATTTTGGGACCTCTCACCAAAATGAGGTCTGGCCACATCATCCGGACTGGTCTCCAAACTCTGGGCTCAGGAAGCCTCCCGCCTCAGCTTCCTAGGGTATGGGGCTAATGGCCATGAACAACGGTGACTGGTCTGGACTCACACAATCTGTCGGTGGGGGTGACCCAAAGGAATGCCCCAGATGGAGGACTCCACAACCCATGTAGCCGGGACCGCAGGAGGCACCATGCAAGACTCCAGTGTTTGCGTTCT
>NW_006989104.1:0-775 GCF_000164805.1 Carlito syrichta
TCACATTGAGGAATGCACCAAATATCTAAGCTGGATAAATAAATTGAATCCTCAGAGAGAAGGTGCAGAACATCAAAAACAAAGAATAAAATCTTTTTCTTTTTCTTTTAAAGGTGTGAGGTACAATTCAGGGTTAGGTATACAAATGTTCATTATGCAGGTAGAACAAAATCTTACAAGCAACAAGAAAAAAAAAATGACCTTCAAAAGTTAAACAAACAAAAGCAGCCATAAAAAAGAGTAAGCATGCTTCTCACCAGTAAGCAAATAAATAGATGCCAGAGAAATATTACCAAAGCATTGAGAAAACAAAAAACAAAAAACAAAAAACACACCTCATTATTGAAAATATTTTGTCTTCTATTTATACATTTCTCATTTATTCAGTATGATGAATTAAAGGTAATATTTAGGTAAACAATGACTCAGAAACTTATCTTTCAGTTAGAAAAACAACTGTTGATAAAAGAACTGTGCAATGTATATTTTTACAGGAAGTAATTTGTTCACAGAGAAAAACCAAAACCTATAAGAAACAATAGCAAGCAAATAAATTAAAACACAAAATTTACTACATCCTACCAGAAAACTGTCCATGACACCAGAAAGGAAGGGGAAAACACACACACCCACACACACACACACACACACACACACACACACACACACACACTGTCATTTGGAAGTTTTATGACTATCCTTTAGAAAAATTTAGTATGATCTACAATAATTTAAACTAGTAAAATAAATTTCTCACTACTTGTTCCATAAAAAA
>NW_006989105.1:0-729 GCF_000164805.1 Carlito syrichta
GCTATCAGAGGACAATCTTTTGTATGGAGTAAATTCTGCTTAAAAAAAAAAAAGTACTTTTCTGACTTTTAATTATAATCAATCACAGGTAAGTGACAGGATTTGTTATCCCTTCAGATTTTCACAATAATATCTGAAAAGTAAGCCAAAAAGTGTTTTTCTTTTTTGGCACAATGCTTATTGTCTTCACACACTTCCCATTTTATTTATTTATTTATTTATTTATTTATTTATTTATTTATTTATTTATTTATTTATTTATTGAGTTGGAGTCTCACTCTGTCACCCAGACTGGAGTACAGTGGCCGCTCCTGGCCACCGAAGCCTCGACCTGTTGGGCTCTGGCCATCCTTCTGCCTCAGCCTTCCAAGGAGCTGGAACTACAGATGTGCACTACCATGCCCAGCTAGTTTTTTTATTATTGTAGAGATGAGGTCTTGCCAAGTTGCCCAGGCAGTTCTCGAACCTGTGGGCCCAGGCAATTCGCTGACCTCAGCCTCCCAAAGCACGGGATTACAGGCTGAGCCACTGAGCCTGGCTACACTCCCATTTTATAACGGTTTATTATGAGTATTTCATAATGGAGTTTTCATCGGTCTTTAATTAGAAGAGAAAATCTGAATCATGTCTGAGGACAAACTTACAGTTTCACATTAACTCAGAATTCCCCCTTCTTTATGAATTGAGGCATTACTATTATTATTATTATTTTTTATTGAGTTGGAGTCT
>NW_006989106.1:0-562 GCF_000164805.1 Carlito syrichta
CCTCCCTCCTTGGCTTCCCAGGGTGCGGGGATGATGGTCATGAGTCACAGTGCCGAGCCTGGCCTCTCATGTTCTGTTGGCAGGTGGACACAAAGCAACATGCTGGGATGGAGGCCACAGCATCCTGTGTGTCTGGAACCGCTGACTTCACCACACAAGACTCCATTGTTTGCGTTCCGGGGAGTGACAGGTTCTCACTACATGACCCAGGCTGGTCTGAACTCCTGCGCTCCAGTGGTCCCCCACCTCAGCCTCCCAAAGCCACAGCCCGATTTTCCACCAATTCACTCTCTTTTGGGAACTCTAGGCCCAAGGATCGAGCCTTCTTCCCAAATGATCTCTGTCTGCTCACGATGATCCCAACTCCATACACAAATAGATGCTCTTCTTTTCTTCCTATTTTCCTTTTTTTTCTATGAGTTGGAGTCTCACTCCATCACCCAGGCTGGAGACTGGTGGCTCACTCCCAGCAAACATAACTTTGGCCCACCATGCTCTGGCAAGCCTTTACCCAGTCTTCCCTGGAGCTGGAAGACAGGCATGCACCACCACATTTGGCTGA
>NW_006989107.1:0-2500 GCF_000164805.1 Carlito syrichta
CAGTCCTGAGGCATGAATAAGAATTTATCCAGGTGAAGGAAGGAGAAAGGAAGAAGAATTAATGTGTACAAAGGCACATGGGCTCGGAGGAGCATGCTGTGCTGTGGCATCGTGAGATGCGGAAGTATTGAGAGAAAGCCACTCAACTGCTATGGGGCTACTACCGCAAAAGACAGCTGATACTGAACACTTAGGTCAAGTCAGGCATTCGTTATCCTGTTTAATCACCGATCCTTACCTAGGAGAATGATTGTGTGACAAGTGCAATTATTACTCCGAATATTTTACAACAACAACAAAAAAACAAGATGTAAGAGATGAGTCGGTAACTTGTTGAAAGCCACAGAACACATATATGTTAGATTAACCCACACTGACCACATAAATCAGGCTCATCCTTCAGGTTTGGCTCGGATGGCATTACCACTAAGATAATTTCTGTGAGTTAGTAGACTCAGTTAAAGCCTCTTCCTGTAAACCCTCAAAGTACCTTACTGAGTTCTGAGCTCTGTCATGAAACATATCTGTATCCTAAGTACTTTTCTTACTAGGTTGCAAGCCCATAAAGCAAGAAACTATCTGGTTCCCAAGAAATTAACCATATCTGATGCAAAGACAGTGATCAATGCACAACTGCGAGAATGAATAAGTCAATGAGTGGCATTACTCAGGTATAATACAGCATGCTCCAGTGCAAGGATTATAGCAAGAGATTGGAAAAGAGGAAGATCAAGATATAAAACGTTTTATGCCATGCTTTATCCTTATTATCTTATAATGAATGCTGTGGGAAGCCACTCTATGACACTAAGCAAAACATGATTATCATATCTGAGATGTAGAAAGATTATGCAAATTATGTGTGAATGGCTTGGAAAGAAAGGCTGAAGAGACCAGTTAATGTACTACTGCAATAGGATGAGAAATAATGAAACACTGAAACAAGTTGCCGTGATGGCTGATTTTATGTGTCAACTGCTCTGAGCCACAGGGTGTCCAGACATTTGGTTAAATATTTTTCTGAGTGTTTCTATGAGAATTTTTCAATGGGATTAAAATTTAAATTGTTAGATTGAGTAAAGCAGATGGCCCTTTCCTATGTGGGTGGGAATCATTCACTCATTTGAAGGCCAAAATAAAACACAAATGACGATCCCCAAGTAAGAAAAAAGTCCTCCTGCCTGAGTGGCTTTGAACTAGGTCAGATGCTTTTTTCTGCCTCAAACTCAAACTGAAAAATCATCTCTTCTGGGTCTTAAGCCTCTTAGCCTCTGGACTGGGGCTTTTACCATCAACTGTCTTGGGTGTTCAGATCTGACTCATTTTTCAATTCTTGGGATCTGCCAGCCTCTATCATCATGTGAGTAAATTCCTAGAATAATTTATCTGTCAATCTATTTATTAATCTATCAATCTATTTATCTCCTGTTACTCTAGAGACACCTGACTAATACAGTCACTAATGGTGGGAAATGGTTAAGTGAGATCATATTCAAGGGATATTTAAGCAACAAAGCCAACACCATGACTGTCCATGGCAGAGACACAAATAGATGTGCAAGGAACAATAAGTTACTGAACTGAAAGATTTAGTGAATGGGCTGCCATGCATTAATCTAGGAAAATAGGAAAAGGTGCATGCTAATCAAAAGTGAGCAGGGTTTCCATTTTTGCCACCTTGATGCTAACAATTCTGCAAGCAAAAGGTATGTAGATGACTACTCATGCTAACTTTGAAATATAAGGTCAGATTTACCATAGCCTCAACCATTGTTTGTAAAATTATATTATATAACAAAAATCTTTTTAGTATAAAATTGTATAATATATTATATAATATGTATGTTTTTATATGGTATTTTAATATAACTAATTATGTAAACTTTATAATATACAAATGAACTTTGTTCCCTGAGATTTCTCTAATCATAATGAAAGCCCCTTTGTTATTTGGGGCTTTCATTATGATTAGAGAAATCTCAGGGAAATAAGAATAAAGACATTGTATAAAACAGATATAATTCCAAGAGATACTGATAGGTTGGAAAAAAAACCATATAGGTAACCTTTCATATAAACAAATATGTGATACAATAGCCAAGAAAACAAGGGAAGAATGTGGTCTTCTCCAGACATGCTGGTCATGCCAGAAACTCCATTCAAAAAAAGAGTTGAAGGAATGGTGAAGAAGTGCCACACCCATCGTCTGATGCCGTCTTCAACATCTGCTCTTCTCATCTTTATCACTCTATCTTTATAAATATTCTTTTATATATCCTGGGTTCTATCTTTAGTTTTCTTCTCACTTTTCTTTAGGAATTGTACTTATTCCATTGCCTTTCATTTACTCCTAACACTTTCTCAACATACTCTGATCTCATGGCATTGTGATTTGAGTAATTCTTTCTACACTTAACTGGATTAAGTGCATTCTGGGGGTGGGGATAGGGACTCCTTTGATTCTTCTTTGTGTCTGTATGTCTGTCACAGGTTCCATAAC
>NW_006989108.1:0-3369 GCF_000164805.1 Carlito syrichta
TTCCAAAGGTCCCACTAACAAATATCATTCTAGGACTTCAACAGATGAATTTGTTTCTAATTTCTTTCATTTTTCCTAAACTTTTTTGAAAACTTTAGAAAAGTTCAGGTAACCAGCATATAAGTTTACACTTTATATATAATCTTTAAATCTTGAGAGCTTATAAATCTTTAATTTTGATGCTTTGTTGATTTTTTTATCATCCATGTTCCCTCATTCTTTTCCTTGAATATATAAATTATTTGTCTTAAACTCTGTGACTGCTTTCGTGATGGAAAGAAAATGAAAATTCTTATTCTAGGAGGAAATATGGCTTATAATACATAAATGTAGACACATCTTCTGTTTTATTTCTATTGCTCTTTCTGATTATGCCCAGTCATGATGACCTCACTGACTACAGAAGAATGACTTTGTTTCTACAGTGTGTTAGTATGAATTCCACTCCTAAGACATAAAGTGAATTTGAGGCCTACTCTCCTATAAACATATAAAGATTTAGATTATTTTTTCTTAATCTTGTTCATACATAAGGCCATATGCAACTTCTCTCTACACACCCTGCCTCAGGAGACTTTCTGCAGCTGCACACCCATCAAAATGGCATTTTGTTATGCAGAAGAGCTCCAGAACATATGGAGTTTGGGAGTTTTTGTGACATTGCCCTTTTTCCAGATTAGGTTAAATAAATCTGAGCCTAGCAGCAATTTATAAAATACTCTACTATTTATTCTTATCCTTGTGGAAAACAACAACAAAAAAAAGTGTCTGTTCATCTTCGTTTTGTCACTAAGCTAATTCCCTACCCATGACTAAACAACTCCCCTGTCCCCATCTCAATTTCACAGTAATTCACATACTAAGAAAACAGCCTTGATGAGAAACTCTGCCAAAATCTAAATGAAGTCCAAATAACATATATTCCCTAGCTCTCACCAATCCATTATTTTAGTTACCCACTCAAAGATCTTCCATTCAAGCGTGATTTTCCTTTATAAAAACCAGGTTCACTCCCTACCACAAGGTCTCATTTATGCATTCAACATTCTTATTTTTATCGTAGACCCTACCAACTTACTGGTTCCATGACTTTATACTGGGGGGGAAAAAACACATCTAATTAGGAGAATTATTTGAATTTAAAATGTCGATCGCAATTTAAATTTGCATTTATGTCATTATTTCACAATGCTATTCATAAAATTCTTATTAAAAAGATATTTCATAAAAAGAAAAGTAAACTACTCCAAGTTTTCTCAGTAAGAACCAAGACACAAGAAAACTAAATGTTAATGACAACATAGACTATTCAAATATAGAATTAAAAGATGGAACTATCGCTACTGAGAATAAATTTCCCAAGAATAGAGCTATTCAAATATATATGTCAAGCTACCACCTTAAAGAATCTAAGCTTTATGTAATTCTACCATCCTCTATCATCTATACCATCTTCTGCTTATTTCACAACAGTGTAACACTCTCCTTAAAAACAAAAAACAAGAGGTGGGGGAGGAAAGTGTGTGGTACACTATTCTGTTATAATTTACATTTTATGTCATAAATATTTACACTTTTTAATGGGCAACTCTATTCCAATCAATGTGTTTTCTTATATGGCAACTTTGAACATATTAGTATTAACCTAGGTTGTGTTTAAGAATAATACACTATATATTCAACTTTGAATTTAATATGTTTATAAGAAAGGGTTGAAATCATCTCACAAATCATAGCAGTTCTCTCTAGGTCAAAACCTGGCAGACAATGGAACAAATATTTGTTTTTCCTTTCATAATTAAATCTTTTGTGTGTGTGATTTTTTAGTTATGTGTGCCAAGAAAAGGGCATCTGTAGTTTTTAGCCTTAGCCTGAACACTCTAAAATATCATTCCTCTTTCCAAAGCACCATGACAAGTAATTGATCTAGCCAATTACTCTGCCCAATTAGAATTCAGAAATTCACATTTGCATTTGCCAATAATTTACCATTTCGTTCCTGCCAGCTCTTTCCACTATTTATAATTTGCATTTATTTCTTTAAATTTGATTCTGATTGTCCTTTCACATGTCATTATTTTTAACAACTCTAAATACAAAGTGAGAAACAGACTGTTCCTGATAACTGATTTAGAGATTCATAATTTATTCTACTCTTTTGTAAGGCACATGTGAGATCAACATTATTTCTTTTACTGTCTTAATTTAGCAGTTTATCTTCTACACATCTATTTTTTAATTTTCCAAGTAATATATGAATGTAATCTTCTCATAAAAATTAGCAAATTACAGAAATAAAGTCCCCTTACATCATATTTAATTTCATTCCTGAGATGCAACTATTGTTTTTATATATATTATATTTTATTATTATAATATATATATTATATTATATATATATTATATTTCTGTGCACTTACAACCATATATGCATCCTTAGGACAACATGTAGTATTGTTATGCAGGATTTTAAAAACAAACATTAGAAACAATGTCTTGGAGATTTATCATGCTACTTTAGTTTTTTAAACATTAGGTATTCATCTATAGAATGGACATATCATAGTTTATCCATTCTATTATTGATGGACATTTTGTCATTTCAAAAATGCTTATTTTTAAAATACTATCATGGATATCCTTGTACCTGCTTTCATAGGTGAATACCACATACCAGAACCTCTGGATTATGGAATATTCACATTTTAATTTGGATTGCTCCAATGGACTGTGCCTACACCCAGGAGTTTTTGCCTCATTATCTTGTGTTTCTTCTCAGACACCCAAAGAAATGTCAACATTTTTTAAGGATAGAGTTATTTTTGGTTTTTTTAATGTCCTATCAAACCAATTTTAAGGTCTTAACTTAAAATTTTCACTTCATTTCTTTCATTGCTTTCTCTCGTGGCATATCTTTCTGGTTACTGAACACTGTACCTAACTGGAGCAGACCGTCAACCTCTTTCACCAATCAGATATATTATTCCCATTTATTATGAACAATATAGCTTTTATAATGTTAATAAAGATTGATTCTTCCTCCTACTTTGTCCAGTTCACCAGAGCTCTTGAGACATGGCAACTCCCACTGTGGTCTTCTTATTTGTGACATCTTTGCTCTTCCTCTACCATCACACTGAGCAGGCTAGGAGTACAGTAGCTTCCTTCCATAATTTCTGGACCGGCTCAATTCTGTAATTCTAGATAGATTTTGTGTCTTACTTTTAGTATTACAACCATCTTAAACCCATTTTGGAATAATATTGGTTATGGACAACTAATCATCTAGACCAGTGTTTCAAAACTTAAGTTTTAGAGAAAATTGTGCTTGAAGAAAGCTGTTACACACACACACAAATTTGAGAAATG
>NW_006989109.1:0-18811 GCF_000164805.1 Carlito syrichta
CTTCTGGTGGCAGATCAGTGACAAAAGATCATCAACATTTTTGTATCATTTGCAAGCATCACTTGCTTTCCTCAGCGTGTAGCCGCATCACTCACATCTCTGTCTCCATCTTCACATCACCATTTCCTCTGTGTCTCAGAACTCTTTTTGTCTATCATATCACATTTGTGATGGCATTTAGGGCCCACCCAAAGAATCTCATCTCAAGATCTTTCATTTAACCTCATCTGCAAAAAACTTTCCTATGTCAAGTTCTGGGGATCAGAACCTGGTACTTTTGGGGTCTACCTGTCAGCCTCCTACAGGTGCAGAGGGAGAATCACTGTGGTATGTGGAATGTATATGAACATGTGCATAATGACTTTTTGTTCTGTTTATCACTGAAATCACATGTTGCAAGAGAAGAAATTTGTTTTTTTTGTGTGTTGGAGTCTCACTCTGTCACCCAGGCTGGCACGCTCGCGGCCACCACAGCATCAACCTGCTGGGCTCAGGCAATCCTTCTGCCTTAGCCTTCCAAGTAGCTGGAACTACAAGCATGCGCCATCATGCCCGGCTAATTTTTTATTTATTTATTTATTGTAGGGACAAGGTCTTGCCAAGTTGCTCAGGCTGGTCTCAAACCGGTGGGCTCAGGTAATCCTCTCACCTCGGTCTCCCAAAGAACGGGGATTATAGGAGTAAGCCACCACACCTGGCTTGTATTTACATATAAACCTTTGATCCACTTGGAAGTTACTGTAGTGTACAGCATGATGAAGAGATCTATTACAATAGCAAAACATGGAGCTAACCATGCTGCCCATAGAAGCTGGACTGGATAAAAAAAGGTGGTACGTATATACAGTAGAATATTATGCAGCCATAAAGGACAAATATATGGACTTCGCAGCAACTTGGATGAACTTAGAGTCGATCATATTCAGCGATCTATCACAGAAACAAAGAAACAGAGTACCGTATGTTCTCACTCATAAGTGAACCTTGAACAATTATCATAATACTGTAAGAAAGGGATTGGCCGTAGTGGGAAACTGCCGGGGAGGCGGGGGTGGGATTGGCAGTTGAGGGAAACTGCTAGAGAAATGCAAATCAAAACCACATTGAGATACCACCTAAACCTAATATGAGTGGCCATAATTAAAAAAAACCCAGATGCTGGCAAGGATGTGGAGAGAAAGGGATACTTCTACACTGCTGGTGGGAATGCAACCTAGTGCAACCTTTTTGGCAGACAGTGTTGCAATTTCTGAAAGAACGAGAAATTGACCTTCCATCTGACCTAGGAATTCCTCTATTCGGAATATACCCAGAGGAACTCAAGTCATTCTACCAAAAAGATACCTGCACTTGCATGTTTGTTGCAGCTCTATTCACACTAGCAAAAACATGGAACCAACTATGCTGCCCATTGAAGCTGTATTGGATGAAAAGAATGTGATACATTTACACATTGGAATAGTATGCAGCCATAAAGAAGGACAAACATATGGACTTTGCAGCAACTTGGATGGATTTAGAGTCTGTCATACTCAGTGATCTATCACAGAAACAAAGAACAGAGTACCATATGTTCTCACTCATAAACGGACCTGAACAATTATCATAATACTATATGAAAGGGATTGGCAGTAGTGGGAAACTGCCAGGGGAGTGGGGCTGGGATTGGCAGTTGAGGGAAACTGCTAGGGGAGGGAGGGGCACATCTCAACAACAAGGGTACCTGCATAATCAGTGTTTGTATACCTAACCCTGAATTGTACCCCACATCTTTAAAATAAAATAAAAAAATAATTTAATCTATAATACTTTGTGAGCCATGATATAGACTTAAGTAGGGTTATTGAGAAAAATATTGATGAAGCACCAGCAAATTTACACCAAGAAAGAGCTTTGTCACACTAATCAAAGATGTGACTTTTGGGTGTCAAACCACAAAATGCTTCCTCACAAAGAATAATTGCCACTTAACTGTATGCCTCCTAATCCTGGTTTAACGCTGATGGAAATACTGAGAATTGTGAATAAGAACAATTTATGACCTCTGTGTGAACATCTTTTCTGTATGCTAACTGGTGAAACAGGCAGTTAGAGCAACATTTTGCTTTTCTGCAGTGGATGGAGGGTACTGTTTTGGGTGGGAGTGGGATACTCTTGTTTTTAAATGGGGATGAAGTTTTTGGCCCGGTGTGGTAACTCACATTTGTAATCCTAGTACTTTGGGAGGCTGAGGCAGGAGGACTGCTTGAGGCCAGGAGTTCATGGCCAGCCTGGGCAACAGTGAAAACTTGTCTCTAAAAAAATAAAAATAAGCCAGGCTCGGTGGCTCAACCTGTAATCCCGCGCCTTTGGGAGGCTGAGGTGAGTGGATTGCCTGAGCCCGTGGGTTCGAGACCCGCCTGGGCAGCGAGACCTCATCTCTGCAATAAATCAAAAAATCAGCCGGGCGTGGTAGCGCATGCCTGTAATTCTGGCTACTTGGAAGGCTGAGGCGGAAGGATCGCCGGAGCCCAGCAGGTCGAGGCTGTGGTGACCGGGAGCGGCCACTGCACTCCAGTCTGGGCGACAGAGTGAGACTCCAACTCAAAAAAAAAAAAAAAAAAATAACAAATAAAAATAAAAAATTAGCCAGGTATGGTGGCACATGCCTGTAGTCCCATCTACTCGGGAGGCTGAGGAAGTATTGCTTGAGCCCAGGAGTTCAAGGCTGTCATAGCACCACTGAGCTTCAGCCTCGGTGACAGAGGGAGACCCTATCTCTTAAACAAAAAGAATTAAACATTTTTTCATAATGCTGTTTTTGCCTTAATTCATAAATTACTTAGTGTCTTGAATTGTGTAAACTAGGGTCTAAACTCACATGGTAACAAAATGTCTCTATGATGAACACTCAGGATAAGATATCAGGATTCCTTTTCTTTTTCTTTCTTTTTTAAATTTTTGAGTCGGGGTCTTGGAGTCTCACTCTGTTGCCCAGGCTGGAGTGCAGTGGCATACCATATGGCTCACCACAGTTTCAACCTTCTGGGCTCAGGAGATCTTTCTGTCTCAGCCTCCTCAGTAGCTGAGACTACTGGCACACACCACCATGCCCGGCGAATTTTCTGTTTATTTGTAGAGACAAAGTCTTGCTATGTTGCCTAGGCTGGTCTCAAACTCCTGGGCTCAAGCAATCCTCCTGCCTCAGCTTCCCAAAGTGCTGGGATTTCAAGCCCAAACCACCGATCCTGGCCAATATCAGGATTTCTTCAGTAGGCTGAACAATGATACAAAGGGTTTGATTTCTTGGAGCTTCATTGATTACGCATAGTTAACCTTTTTTTTTTCACTTGATAGAGGAAGAAGTTAAGAAGAACAAGATGCAGTGCATCAGAACTGCAACAGAACATGAAACAATACTTTGTAGAGCCCTGGCCAATGAGAATGAAAAAGTCTGCATTCAAAGTCACCTCTGAGCAATACTTTTACCCTTTGTCTTTGAGATGCGATTGCTCTCAGTGTAGAGTCCAACAGGGTGGTGAAAATTGTATTCACTGAGAAACCACTTCTTTTTTTTTTTTACTAGACTTGCCATATTTGTATTAAAAAACCCCACATATTTACTACCATTTCTGATGACCTGAACTCTGAGTTGGATTTTCTAATTTAGTAAAAATATAGAGGAGGAAAGTAAACTATAAAAGGAATAAAGACCTGATAGAGAGCATGATCTATGGCTTAAGCTATAGAACACTGAACCAGATACAGCAACGTTGGTGAAAGATTGCAAAGGATATCATTTCTATACCTGATAATATATGTCTATTAATGTTAGCATTAAGTTTTTATATATTTTAAAATATATTTATTATTTATAAATATAAATGCACATTATTAGTAGCATAGCTTTTTTACATTTTAGAATTGGGAGTTTATGTGAGGGTTTGGAGCATAGGTATATTTTGTGAAGGCAAGGTTTGGAATTCTGATAAGCCTGTCTTTCGCCTCCCCAGTGCTGAGCAAGGTACTCAGTGGGTGAGTTTGCATCCTTATTCCTCCCTCCCTCCCTCCATTAGCAGTGCCCAATGTCTATCCTTGAGCAGCATTGCTTTTAAAATATTTTTATCATTTATTCTTGTCTACCAATTCTTTATTTAACCATTAAAAAAAAAAAAAGGTAAGGTCTTGCTCTGTTGCCCAGGCTGGAGTGCTGGAGTGCAATGGTGCAATTCTAGCTCATTGTTTCTTTTTAAAAATTTATTTTATTTTAAAGATGTAGAGTACAATTCAGGATTAGGTATATAAGTGGTCATCGTACAGGTAAAGTTTGGGCCTACCTTTGGTCCTCACTTTGTCTGGTTTAAAATCAGCTACCCTTATTAATGTTATGTGTTCCTCACTTCCCCTGGCAGTTTCTGGCTACTGCCAATCTCTTTCTTATAGTATTATGGTAAATGTTCAGGGTCTGCTTATGAGTAAGAACATGTGGTACTCAGTTCTTTGTTTCTGTGGTAAATCACTGAGTATTATAGACTCTAAATTCATTCAAGTTATTGCAAAGTCCATAATTTTGTTCTTCTTTGTAGTTGCTTAATATTCCATTGTGTATATGTAACACTTGTTTTTAATCCAGTCCAGTTTTGATGGGCAGCACAGTTGGTTTTATGTTTTTGTTATTGTAAATAATTATAACTCATTGTTAACCTTGAATTCTGGGCTCAAATGATCCTCCCACCTCAGACTTCTGAGTAGCTGGGACTAGAGGTGTGCATGCCTAACTAATTTTTTGATTTTTTGTAGAGATGAGGTCTTGGTATGTTGCCTAGGCTGGGCTCAAACTCCCAGGCTTAAGCAATCCTCATTCCTTGACCTTCCAAAATGCTGGAATTACAGGCGTGAGCCACTATGCCCAGTCTAGTATATCTACTTTATCTAAAACCAGTGGACCACATTTGTACTGAGCAAACATTAAGGTCTCTGTACATGGGAAAATTTGAGAAACACTCTCCCATCTAATCCTACTCCAAGCTAGGCACTGGGAGAGAGGATGAACAAATCCTGATATTCTCTATAGACTAAAAGGACACTTAACAAATCCTGTTATTACAGACTTGGTGTCTAACTGGGAGATGAACATATTCTTAAATTGCTGGGGTGATAAGGCAGTGTATAAATTGTAATTATACAAAGAAATTTTTATTTGCCTTTGATTGCTCAACAAATTAATTGGCAGAATTAAAGCCAGGGCAAGATTTCTTGATTGCAGCACTATATCACTAGACTTTAACATTTTAATATTTAATATGAAAAATACTAAGAATATACAAAAAAGAAGAGAATAGTATGATGAGTTACTATTTACTTACTACACAACTTCAGCAATTTTTAAATCCATGGCCCACTCTTGTTTCATCTATGTTGCCAACTGCTTCTTCCCACTCCACTCCCTGGACTATTTTAAAGTAAATCTAAAATTTATTTCATCCATAAATATTATTAGTATGTGTCACTGAAAGATATGTGCTCTTTAAAAAATATAATCTATAATATCATGAAATTACTTAAGAAGTTATAACTTTCTAATCTCAAATATTTGCTCCGTGTTTCAAAATTTCTTGATTGTCTTATAATGGTGTGCATATGCCTATGTGTGTGTATGTGTGCATGTGTTTGTTCTTGGCTTGTTGGAATCAGGATGCAAACAAGACTCATACAGTGCATTTGATTGACTTATCTCTTAAGTGTCTTTTTAATCTATAGGTTCTCTTACCCGTCTCTTCTTTCTCTTTCCTGATCAATGGGAAAAACACTTATGTCAAATTTATGCATTTTTGCATTACTGCTTCTGGGTCCTATGTCATGGTGAAAGGGAAAAGTTCCCTTTTCCCAACTTAAGTATCTTCACTCATGTTTTCTTTATGATTTTGTATTTACATTTGTTTTTTGAATTGCTGTTTCACTCTGTCACCCAGGCTGGAGGGCAGTGGGACGCTCCCGGCCACCGCAGCCACGACCTGCTGGGCTGAGGCGATCCTTCCACTTCAGCATTCCAAGTTGCCTGAACTACAGGCACGTGTTATCAGGCTCAGCTAATTTTTTGATTTATTATAGAGATGAGATCTCACCAAGTTGCCCAGGCTGGTCTTGAACCCATGGGCCCAGGAAATCCTCTCATCTCCGCCTCCCAAAGAGCTGGGATTATAGACGTGAGCCACCGCATCTGGCTTGTATTTACATATAAACCTTTGATTCACTTGGAAGTTATTGTAGTGTACGGCATGATGAATAGATTTAATTTTGCAGTTTTCCAAATGACTATCCAAATTTCACAACATCGTTTATAAAATCTCCATCTTTTCCCACAGTATGCTTTTTAAGATTTTTTCATTCTGTTCTTCAAGGGAGACATTTTCATGAAAGTATTGGACAAATAATGTTGAGACATTATAACTTATAAGGCAATCCATATATGCTGACATAGAATGATGTCTCTCATACATTACTAAAGGAAAAAAATACTCAGAATAATATGTGTTATGAATCAACTTCTGTACAAAATACAAACATAGCTGGGCTTGATGGCTCAGCCTGTAATCCCACGCTTTGGGAGGCTGAGGTGAATGAATTGCCTGAGTCTGTGGGTTCGAGACCCGCCTGGGCAACTAGGCGAGACCTCATCTCTACAATAAATCAAAAAAATTAGCCGGGTGTGGTAGCACACACCTGTAGTTCCAGCTACTTGGAAGGCTGAGGTGCAAGGATCGCCAGAGCCCAGGAGGTCGAGGCTGCGGTGGCTGGGAGTATGCCACTGCACTCCAGTCTGGGCGACGGAGTGAGACTCCAACTCAAAAGAAAAAAAAAAAAAATATATATATATATATAAATATACAGGAAAATAAGTGGAAGAATATTCTTCAAATCGTCAATAATAGTTAATAGTGGTTATTTCTGGCAGGGGGCTGAAGAGGTGGAATTTTAAATTTTTGCTCTGTATATTTTAGTATTTATTTACGTTTGCAATGTACATGTATTATGTTGCATTTAAAATTCTTATTTGAAAAAAACAAGTCATTAGCATATCCTAAATGTTATAAAACAATTGTTTAGTGAGTTCCACTGTGTGCTGGTTTGCTTGTATGCTCTGTGTCAGCTTCCTCCACCCCATATTTTCAAATCATCCACCTTCTCTGTTTCTGTTTTCTTCTCTCTGAAGAAGGGAAGCTTCAGGTTACACTCAGGATGGACACTTAGGAGACCTGAGTTCTTGTTCCCACTTTGCTAGGCAACTCTGGGTAGTACATTGCTTCCCTGAGTCTGCATTTGTTAAACGAGAGCTTGGCTTGGATTCTCTGTCTTGTGTTGTCTATCTCTGAAGTTCTGTGATCTAATTTTTGCATGTGCTCTGCATGCATTATCTGAGCAGTCCCATTCTGGCCATGCTGGCCAATTTCAGTAAGTCCCTGTATATATATCCAGACTAACTGGGAATAGTAGTCATCGAGCATTTACTCTGTCCAGTTATGCCCTACAGATCAGGGTGGTAATCTATTTATTTTATGTTCCATAAATGTCATAGTTGGCAAATAGCAGAGCATTTTTGGGGTGACTTAAAAAAAGGATTACATGGCTGCTTGAATAATTAGGGTTTTTTGATTGAGTATTAAAAGTTATTCTATTTCTTTAACAATTTTTTTGAGTGATATGTTTTAATATAGCCTTTTTAATGATTTTTATGACTACAGAATGATTACATTGTAAATGCATTTGACTTAAGCAAATTCAGATAAATGTATGTGATTCTAGCATTTAAAGACATTTCTTTTTCATACATCATGAATTTTAAACACAAGCTGAGTACCTCCTCTAATGCTTAGTTGGACAAACAGCTGTTTGTCCCAGTGCCACAGGAATTACTGGTTGGGTTGATCAACGTATGTCTGAGTGCTGTATTTGGTGGACAATTAAATGAATTCAACTTTGTACATAATCTTTCACATTGCAGCCTGCCATTGAAAACTAATCCTGGCATAAAATGCATGTTTATTGTAATATATGCTCACTGCAGAAAATTTTAAAGAATATAGCAGCAGATGATAAAAGTCATCCCTCATCCTTCTATATGGAGATGACAATTGTAATGATTATTAAGAGTGTATGTCGGCTGGGTGCGGTGACTCAGCACTTTGGGAGGTCGAGGTGAGGGGATTGCCTGAGCCCGTGGGTTCGAGACCAGTCTGGGCAACTTGGTTAGACCTTGTCTCCACAATAAATCGCAAAAACTAGCCGGATGTCGTGGTGTGCGTCTGTAGTTCCAGCTACTTGGAAGGGTGAGCGGATAGATTGCCTAAGTCCAGCAGGTGGAGGCTGCAGTGGCCATTGAGTGTGCTGCTGCACTCCAGCCTGGGTGACAAGAGTGAAATTCCAACTCAAAAAAAAAAGAGTGTATGTCTCCCTGATATTTATTCTATGCAAATATTTATGTGATAGGATACAAATTTGAGATACTATCCTGGGGACTTCCCCCAGCTGCACTTCCTTGTACTCTATCCTGTGGCATCCCTCCTCTCCACCTTGGCCTATCACTCCTTAAGGAGTCAACATCACCTTTTGAAAATTATGTCAGAATCAAGAGCTTTGGAATATGTATATTTTGGAAGTCCGTGTCCTGAAGAATTCAGTGGGATAAAGTTGAGTGGGATAAACAAGAAGGGAAGAGGAGCCAGGTTTCTCTTTTCAGGAGGAGATGAAGAATCTCCAGGTGGGGAAAGGCATGGGAGTTTGATGGGCACAGAACACATGCTTAGAGAGTGAAATGTGTGGGTTTGAGGGACTATGTGGACCCACCTGGGGAGACCAGTACTGAGTTTCTGTTTAGTCTTTGCCCTAGTGATCACCATCTGTTGTTGGCAACCAGAGGCTTCAGGGAGCTGAATCAGTGCTCACCAGTGCCCACTAGTGTGTTACTAGCGCCAGGGAGAACTAAGTCAGCAGTTCCCTCCTTGCCATCAAGCTAAGAATGCTCATGGAGATCAGCCAGTGGGTCTCTGGCACATGAATCAATGGATACAAGTGTTGGCCATCTGTTCCCTGAGATGTTACTAGTCTCCATCTGAGTTACTTTATTTGGTCAGTGCCCCACAAAAGTCAAGTATACCTGTGAGCCCACATGACACCTGGAAAGGCAGTGGTGAGGCTGTAGGGAAACATACAGTTTTGGTACTTTGGTGAAACTATGAGAAATCAGCTCTCTGGAGCACACACCTCACCTCTTAGACATACAAAATCGGGGGTTGTACAGTATGGCCTGTTTGGGGACTCTGTTTGTCTACTTTATCATCTATCATGTACTTTCTCCCATGTTTAAATAGTTTTCCAGAGTGATTTTAATAGTCTCAGAGTATCCCAACACATGAAAGTTACCGTGATTCACTTTAAAAATCCCCCTTCATTGGACATTAAAATGATTTCCAGCATTTTGCTGCTACTAATAATGCAACAATGACCCTCATTTTCTTAAATTTTTGTGAATGTCTTTGAATTAAAAAAAACTTAAAATATGGCAGGCAATCACAAGATAACTACTGGGAACACGATTGTCTGTGTCTTGGTTTAATAATCCAGGATTATTAGCAGCTGTTGAAGCAGCTGAGGCCCCAGCTGCATTGCAGATGGGCAAAACCTGCAGAAGCTCTGAATGTATTTAACATACTGGTTGGAGGAAGAAAGGCAAGCACAGGAATGTAAGATTGCCATGGAAACATGCTTCCTGACTAAATATACATCTTGTCTAACCTATGTCTCAGAGTCTATTATGACTTGTGTATATGACATGAGGTTCCAGTTGGAGCTCAGCAGTTTCAGAGGAGACTGCAGTTTCTAGTAACCTTTGTCTTCAGACTAGACAACTGAGTTGTCCTCTCACATGAATAGAAAAACCATGAAATATTAATGCTTTATTAGTGACTTTGCTGCAAACACTTAGAGTGAATCAGCCCCTTCCTAATCAATAGGCTTTAAATTATGCATAACAATACCAAAAATTTACACACCATTATACTTTGGGTTACAGTGTGGGAGGACTAGAAGCAGAGACCTGAGAAGATGTTAATCAGGGAGGGTCCCAATCCCTTCTCTCTGTTTTTACTGCAGAACAAGTTCAATCAGTACCAGAGAATAGGAGTGTATTACTCATCCAACTCAAGACTTGGAAGCACAATGTTGGAAGAAGACTAAAGGGTCACTTTGATTTTTCTCTCTCTTTGATGGTAGGAAGAGGAAAATGGTAACATTTTGACATATTTTATCTCTGCTTACCTAGAAGGAATTTCTACATATTCATTCTAATAAACTTGGAGAATGCAAAGAGATTAAAAAAGATATTCCATTTAAACAGACATTATTTTTAGAATAGTTTTAGGTTCACAGCAAAATTAAGTGGAAAGTTCCCATATATCCTTCCCCTGACACATGCACAGCCTCCCCACTAAACAACATCCCACACCAGAGTGGTATAGCTGTTTACAATCAATAAACGTACTGTTAAAAAATTTTAATACATTGAGTTTAATGGTTGAATTGGATTATAATTGTGATTCATGAATTGGTCAGCATGCCATTTATGAAATAGAAAAGCATTTTGTAAAGTAGCTTGAGCAGGAACAAGGAAACAGCATAGTGCAAAAAGCACATTGGTTAACATTAGATTAACTGCAGGTTACTTTCCTTGTTATGGGATAAAACAGACCCCTCTTATATGGGATAAAGCTTCCTCATCATGCTAGCTAAAACTGGCCTGTTTGGGGATTTGGCTATCACTTCTTTCCTGATTTTTCATAAGATCAAATCTTACAAGTGAACAGCTGGAATCTTAGCATGAGTGACTCCTTTTCAGGTTAACTGAGCAGGAGCTCAATTAGTGGCCTTTCATAAATTTTACTCAACACGACATTGACACATCATTATCAACTGGAGTTCATAAGTTTGATCTTGGTATTGTATTTTCTGTCTTGTTTTTTTTTTGAGTTGGAGTCTCACCCTGTCGCCCAGGCTGGAGTGCAGTGGCACACTTACTGCCACCAGTGTCAACTTGCTAGGCTCTGGCAATCCCTCTACCTCAGCCTTCCAACTAGCTGGAACAACAGGTATGCACTGCCAAGCCTGGTTGATTTTTGATTTATTGTAGAGATGAGGTCTTGCCAAGTTGCCCGGGCTAGTCTCAAACCCACGGGCTTAGGCAATCCACTCACCTTGGCCTCCCAAAGTGCTGGGATTACAGGCTGAGCCACTGAGCCCGGCCAAAATTTTTAATCGTAAAACAAATATAACATGACATTTACCATCCTAGTTATTCTTAAGTGTACAGTTGAGTGGCATTAAGTATATGCATGTTGTTGGACAACCATCACCACCATCCATCTCCAAAATTCTTTTGATCTTTCAAAACTGAAATTCTATGCTTGAAACAACTGAATACCGCATTTCTCACTCATAAGTGGGCCTTAAATATTGGGCACATGAGCACAAAGATGGGAACAACAAATGCTGGGCATTACTAAAGGAAGGAGGGGGCAGAATGGGTGTACAACCAGTTATTGGGTACCGTGTACATTGCCAGGGAAGCGAGGGTTCAATTGAAGCCCAAGCCTCAGCTACTTGCAATTTACTTCCTTAGCAAATCCCCACATGTACTCCATGGCTCTAAAATAAAAATAAAAGAAGAAATTCTGTACTCATGAAATAATAACTTTCATTCTCCCATTCCCCAGTACCTGGCAACCATCAGTCTACTTTTTGTCTCTATGGATCTAACAGACCTCATATAAGTGGAAGTCACACGATAGAGTATTTGTCCTTTTGTGATCAACAATTTACTTAGCACAGTGTCTTCAGGGTTCATCTCTGTTGCAGCCTGTGTAAAATTTTTCTTTCTTTCTTTTTTTTTGAGTTAGAGTATCACTGTCACCCAGGCTAGAGTGCAGTGTCATGCTCATGGCCACCTCAGTATTGACCCACTGGGCTCAGGCAATCCTTTCGCCCCTGCCTTCCAAGTAGCTGGAACTACAGGTGTGCACTACCATGCCTGGCTAATTTTTTGATATATTGTAGAGAGAAGGTTTCACCAAGTTGTCCAGGCTGGTCTCAAACCCCTGGGCTCAGGCAATCCTGTCACCTTGGCCTCCCAAAGTGCTGAGATTACAGGCATGAGCTACTGTGCCTGGCCAAATTTTCTCTCTTTTTAAGGTTGAATAGCATTCTGCTGAATGTACATACCACATTTCATCTCTCTTGCTTATCCATTCATCTGTTAACGGGTTACTTCCAACCCTTTGCTACTGAGAATAATGCTGCTATAAATATGAATCTAAAAATATCTCTGTAAGTCCCTGCTTCCAATTTTCTCGGGGGTATATACCCATAAGTGTAATTGCTGAATCATATGACAATTATGTTTTTAATTTTTTTGAGGAAACACTATACTGTTTTCCATAACGGCTGCAGCATTTTGCCAGTGTACTAGGTTTCCTTACCAACAGTGCATATAGTTTACAACTCTTCAAGTCCTTGCCAACACTTGTTATTTTCTGCCTGTGCTTTTCTTTTCTTTTTTTATAGACAGCTATCCGAATGGGTGTGAGATACTATTGCATTATGGTTTTGATTTTTGTTTCTCTGATGATCAGTGATGTTGAGCATCTTTTCATGCGCTTACTGACATGTATATATCTTCTTTGGAGAAATGTCTACTTAAGTCCTTTACCTGTTTTTAGCTCTTTTGCTGTTGTTGAGTTGTAGAAGTTCTTTATATTGTTTTTATATCAGCCACCCATGAGTTATATATCTTGCAAATGGTTTCTCCCACTTAGTAAGTTGATTTTTACCCTGTTGGTTGTGTCCTTTGATGCACAAAAACTTTTAATTTTGATGTAGTGCAATCTATCTACATATATTTTTGTTGCCTACACTTTTGGTGTCATATGCAGGAAATCATTGTGAAATTTAATATAATGAAGGTTTTTCCCTGAGAGTTCTATAGTGTCAGCTTTTAAGAAAATATGTCAAGTTTTATTCTTAATTGACAAATAATAATTGTATGTATTTATGGGGAACAATGTGATGTTCTGATATATGTTTACAATGTGGATTGATTTAAATTGGGCTAATGAACAGATCCATCCCCTCATATACTTATAATGTTTTTGCAGTGAAAACATTTAAAATATACTCTTTTATCAGTTTTGATATATATATAATGTGTTATTATTTATTATTGTTATCATTCTTTGCAATAGATCACTAAAGCTTATACTTCTTGTCTAACTAAAACTTTGTACCCTTTGATTAACATTGTCTCTTCTCCCCTGGCCCCCTTCTCCCAGACTCTGGTAACCACCATTCTACTCTCTACTTCTGAGTTCAACTTTTTTTAGTTTCCACATGTAACTGAGAATATGCAGTATTTGTTGTCTTGTGTCTGGCTTATTTTTTATTTTTTTATTATTATTTTTTAGAAAGCAGGATTTATTGAGAGGACAGAAAAGCCCCCACAGCAGGAGGGGACCCAAGGGAATTGTCCTTTTTTAAATTTTATTTTAAATTGAAAGCATGCATGAGCAGGTTTGTTGCACAGGTTTATTGTGTGATAGTGAGGTTTGGGCTTCTATTGAGCCCGTCACCCAGGTGATGAGCATAGTACCCAGTGGCTAGTATTTTTTTTTTTTTTAAACTTGGGAAGCATAGAATGAGTAGGACTTGAATCATCAGAATGGTTTTTTTTTTTTTTTTAACATTTACTCCTCTGTCACCCTCCCCCCTTTAGGAATCTCCAGTGTCTGCTGTTCCCATCCCAATGTCTCTGTGTACCCAGTGTTCAGCTCCCACTTGTCAGTGAGAACATACTGTATTCAGTTTTTTGTTTCTGTGATAATTCACTTAGAATGATGGCCTCCAGCTACATCCATGTTGCTGCAAAGGACATTATTCCATTCTTTTTATGGCTGCATAGTATTCCACGTATCACATGTATTCTATGTACCACATTCTAAAAATTCAGTCCACCATTGATGGCAGCTAGGTTGGTTCCATGTTTTTGCTATTGTGAATAGTGCTTTGATAAACATATGAGTGCAGGTATCGTTTTGGTACAAAGATTTATGCTTCTTTGGGTATATACCCAATAATGGGATTGCTAGGTTTAATGGTATATTTATTTTCAGTTCTTTGAGAAATTTTCAAACTGCTTTCTACAGGGGCTGAACTAGCTTACATTTCTACCAACAGAGTATGAGAATTCCCTTTTCTCCACAACCTTGCCAACATCTGTTATTTTATGGTTTTTTAATGATAGCCATTCTGACCTGTGTGAGATGATATCTTATTGTGGTTTTGATTTGCATTTCACTGAAGATTAGTGATGCTGAACATTTTTTCATATGTTTGTTAGTCATCTGTATTTCTTCCTTTGAGAAGTGTTTGTTCATTTTTTTGCCTACTTTTTAATGGAGTTATTGGTTTTTTCCTGTTGATTTGAGTTCCTTACAGATTCTGGATATTAGGCCTGTGTTGAATACATAGTTTGCAAATATTTTCTCCCATTCCGTAGGTTTCTATTTACTCTGTTGATGGTTTCTCTTGCTGTGCAGAAGCTTTTTAGTCTAATTAGGTCCCACTGTCAATTTTGGATTTTGCTGCTTTTGCATTTGAGTACTTGGTCACGAATTCATTGCCTAGACTGATGTCCAGGAGAATATTTCCTAGGTTTTTAAAAAGATTTATATAGTTTGGGGTCTTACATTTAAGTTATTTAATTCATCTTGAGTTAATTTTTGTATTTAGTGATAGGTAAGGCAGGAGTACAGCTTCATTTTTCTGCATCTGGTTAGCCAGTTTTCCCAGCACTGTTTGTTAAAGAGAGTTTCCTTTCTCTAATGTTTGTTTTTGTCAAAGATGAATTGGTTGTAGGTCAGCAGTTTTATTTCTGGGTTCTCTATTTTGTTCCATTGGTATATCTATTTTTCTACCAGTATCATGCTGTTTTGGTTACCGTAGCCTTGTAGTAAAATTTGAAATCTGGCAATGTGATGGCTCCAGCTTTTTGCTTAGGAATGCTTTGACTATTTGGGCTCTTTTTCCTTCCATATGAATTTAAGTACTGTCTTTTCTAGATCTGTGACAAGGATGCAGGTAGTTTGATAAGGATTGCATTGAATCTGGAGATTGCTTTAGGAAATATGGACATTTTAATGATATTAATTCTTCCAATCAGTGAGCATGGAATGTTTTTCCATCTGTCTGTGTCATCCTTGATTTCTTTAAGCAGTGCTTTGTAGTTCTCATTGTAGAGATCTTTCACCTCTTTGATTTGATGTATCTTTTTGTAGTTTGGAATCTTACTGTATTTTTGTTTTTTGTGGTTATTGTAAATGGGATTGTGTTTTTAATTTGATTCTCAGACTTTGTTGTTGATGTATAAAAATGCAACTGATTTCTGAGCATTAATTTTGTGTCTTGAGACTTTATTGAAGTCATTTATAAGTGCTAGAAGTCTTTTGGTGGAATCTTTAGGATTTTCTAGATATTGGATCATATTATCTTGGAAGAGAGATAATTTAACTTTTTTCATATTTGGATACTTTATATTTCTCTTGACTGAGTGCTTTGGCTAGAACTTCCAGAACTGTGTTAAGGAGTGGTAATTTTAGCTCTTATGTTTAGGTTTTTGATCCATTTTGAATGAATTTTTGTATAGAGTGTAAGGTAAGGGTCAAACTTCACTCTTTTGTAGGGGGCTATCCAACATTATTTGTTGAAGCAATGTGACTTCCTTAGAGCCACATAGATAGTAGCAAAGATGTGGTCAGAAACCAGGTTCCCTGACTCCAAGTTTTCAGGACTTTTCCTACTCTTCTTTGTTAGCACTCCATTGCCTACTGTCTTAGATAACTGAGGTATCACTGTATTCACACAGAGATGTGATGAAGCTCACACTCTCAGAGTGCACTTGCATTTTAAAGGCAGAATTTATTGTCCCAAATATTTCTGAGCAAGGAGGTAATCCTGTGATCCCTACCCACCTGGTCACCCAGTTTTCCTTCTACTTCACCATTTCACTGAGTCTGGAAAGGAGGCAAACCAAGTCACAAAAATTTGACTTCAGAATCACACGTTGTTTATACTTTACTTCACACACTGTTCCTTATTAAACCACAAGATTCCCTAAGAACCAAGCATCTTCCCCCAGGGAATGAAAATGGGCTTGTGCAATGAAGTATAAATATTTAAAAATATGAATTATGAAATGATTAATGGAAGAAATCCAAATTTAGCTAAATTAATTTCTAAAATACATTCTCTTTGCTGAGACTGTGATTATGAATCTCATTCAATTCATATCTAAACTGCCTTCTATTTAATTTTCTTTGCAGGAGTTGATACTTAATATATCTCAGAGAGAGATACTTAAAAAAAGAGTAAGAATATTTTAAAATCATTTTCAAAATGTGTAAACATTACAAATTTTATGCACTATAAACTTGTGTAACCTTAAGTATACCAGGTTCCATATGGTCCAGTCTTTTCATGGCAGTGTATTTAAAGAAACGTACTACAAGAACACAACTGAAAGTAATTAAACATAATTCCAATATTTACTTGCTATTGATGACCATTAAAGTGGGGTCAATTCATAACTCATATTTCTTTAATCTCTATCTGCCTCTTTCACACTTTGCAACTATCCCCCAATCAAACGTCCTCTTCAGTGCCTCTGCAATGGTCTTTGATATTTAATTCTCTTCCCCACTTCCTTCTGGATCTCCTTATACTTTCTCAGACATTTCCTTCCTCAAAACTTTTACTGATATGCATAATAAATGGGATGAGGATGAACACCTTTTGCTACAACCTTCACTCTTCCTACCTTGTCCTACCTTTCTAGCCTGAATTGCTGCATTGGCCTCTCAAATGGTCTCCTTGCTTCCATCCCTGCCCCTTACAGTCCATTCCTTATATAGATGCCAGAACAATCTTTTAAAAATGTAAAGTCAGCATTAGTTTCCCCCCTCCTCTGGGTACTTATTTACTTATCTCCTTCTGCCACTAGACTGTAAGCTCTTCGATGGTGGGTGATAATGTCTGTTTGGTTCCCTGCTGTATCCCTGGTGAAAGCAACACTGACTGGTACATGAGAAGAACCTATATTTGTTGAATGAAAGACTGAGCTGATTAATGAATTTCATGCTTGTTTTGTATAGGTTACTTTTTCTGTATGGGATGATCTGTAAGAACTGGCATGACTTTGGCTTCAGGTTATAAAAATGACAGCATGCTTAAAAAAAAAAAGGAAAGCCATTTCTGAAAAATGTGATACTATTAAGGCTTCACAACCAATGAGAAAAGTCCCCCTATATCTCTAACTACCTTTCTGCTGCTACCTGCCATGCCACAATTAATAAACATTTCTTTTTGGTCTAGCAGTCTCCTTAAAGGAGGGATTAAAAATAAAAAAGTTATGTAGACAGTAAAAAGTTTATGTGTTCACATTACTGGACGCACAGAGATAGCCAGACTCTAGCAACTGAATGAGGGTCTTGAGCTTTCAGGTGATTTTTATTTTTTTCTCTGACATCTGGTACTTCTGAATGGACACATCTTCTGTGCACTGCCTCATAGCCTCTTAGTCCACCTTTAATCTAGCTGTTGGTGCAGGAATAAGCTCTATCTAGGTATATCAGCATCTTTCCTCAGCGGAACAGCATATTGTTCACTTTCTGCCCAGGACTTTCCTGATACCAGATATAGGACTATTGTGGGAACTTGCTGGGGGACATGCTGGACACTTGTGCATAAGCAAAACTGCAAATATGAAGAAGTTAACACTCCATGAGGCAAACTTTGATCAATGGGAGATGAGAACTAACAGATTAATGTGTCACTCTTCCATCCCTTAGGTGACATTTCTGAGTCATACTCTATATAATTTTTCAGTTTCCCAGCAGGACCAATGTCCAGTTGCCAACAGTAGTGACGAGTTTGATTATGTGCCCTTGAATTTACTTTCCTTTCTCTCCTGTTTCACTATTTAGAGTCTTCCCATTCTTGAACCCTAAAATTTTCTAAAATAAACTATTTATATGCATATTCTTGCCTCAGCTTTTGTTTCAGGGGAAAGCATAGGCTATGACAGTTGGATACATGATGGTTTATGTGACAGGATTATTCACTGGTCAAGTGGTAGAGAGGACTCCATTGGTCGTGGAAAGTAAGAGTTTCTAACCCTTGGCTTGCAGTATTATTATAATTGCTAAGACTTTCCAAGGTAGAGCATTGGGATGAGGAGAATATGGAAGGTGAAACATTGGCATAAATGGGGTAATCTAGGCTAAGGCAGTAACCTTCATGCTAATATTGGTACTCCTCATGGTTGTAAATTGACCGCCAGTAGCAAGAAGGGCTATTGTCTCTTTCATGTCCAGGGAAAAAGGAACACTGCCTCTAAAAGCAGTTCTTTCTTTAGTATGATCTCATGGGCTTTTTAGACTAATTTTCATTGCAAAAAATGCTATTCGATTTCTGAACTAGTCATGGGCGGGGTGTGGGGAGTGGGGGACTGGAATTAGCGACTGGAAATACTGAGCTTGTTAACCTTATGGCAGTCATGGGCAATTCATGGGGTTCTCATCTTTTCCAACCTTTTCTAAACTTCACATTTGCTGAGAGTGACTGGATTGTATGCTGGGGAATCAACTATAATGTCCATTGTACCCTTCTTTTCCTAATCTCTTGATGAACATCTCACCTATCAAGGCCCCATTAAAACATTGTGTCTTCTGTGAGG
>NW_006989110.1:0-2234 GCF_000164805.1 Carlito syrichta
TGATTCCATCGGGGCCCTCCTCGCCAAAGACAGTCTAGACAAAAAAATAATCAAGGAGATGACACCCAAGGTTAGCAGCCACCTCAACGTAGGTGCCGCCTCAACTTCAATTACGGACACAGATGCCCAGAAAACCCTAACCCGCAAGATGGCAAAAAGACGAAAGCGGCCGATTCACCAGCTTGAGAATTCGTCTGCTCTTGAGGCTGAGCAGGGCAGGGCTGAGTAAATGCTGGCTCTACCATCATCCGGTTTAGTCATCCAACAAGAAGAAATGAATATGAAATTCCAGCAATAAGAAATGGCCAAAAGATTGGAGTTGAAGACCTTAAGTGCTGGCTTTTTGCCCGTTGACCAGATAACTAGAATTATCTGCATTATCTATGCAGCATGGGGTTTTTGGTAATAACAAACGTGGTTTTTTTTTAAAGCCTGGTTTTTCTCAATACGCCTTTAAAGGTTTTTTATTGCCTCATATCTGGTCAAGTTGAGATTTCTTAGAACTTCATTTTTAATTTGGAATAAAAGTTTACAACTTGATTTTTTAAAAAGTCAACAAACTGCAAGCACCTGTTGATAAAGGTCTTAAATAATTGTCTTTGTGTTAAAAAAAAAAAGAAGTCTGATGCTCAACACTTCAGCTTCTCTATATTTCAAACTGAAAATCATCAATTTGTTAACATATATTAATTGAATAGACATTGTGCATATAACAGAATATTTTTTAACTGTAAGTTTTAATAAGGTATCAGGAAATAACAGATATTTTAAACTGTTATGTGAAAGATTACGGAAATTTGAAAATAAGTAATGCAGAAATTGGGTATACTGCTCTAAATTCCATAAAGAAGATACAGAAAGGTTGAGGGTGAGAGAGGACTTGAGAATTCCTTCACATCAAACCTACAGAAGGGGCTTCAATAAAACCATTTAGAGATTTTGATTTTATGCCCACTATTTTGGTGAAAACCAATGTCAAAATATAGTGTCATCCGGGAAAGTAGAAAGCAAGCACAAGGAACTGATCCAGTGGCTATATTTTGACTGACTTACATTCTCAAAGTTGGTCAAGGCACAGGAGACTGAGTACCTCTAGGAACAGATGTGGGCCAGATGTTAAAAAGAACCAGTCTAGAATCTTCTAAAGTCCAATCTAAGAGGACAGGATGGTAGGAAATGGGTCTCCAACAGCAAAAGGCTATATGAAGTAGAAACTGGAGAAACGGTCTGACAGATTTGAAGATTAGAAGCTATCACTAACCTGACAGAGTTGCAGTTGCAGAGTTTAGTAAGGGAAGTTTGTTTAAAAACCCATAAGAAAACTACATTAGGTAAGAGTCACCACCAAATATCTTCTTAAAGCAATACCAATCAAGTAACAACTCCCTGCCTCCCTTTGTGCTGTTCTCTCTCCATAGTCTATCTAGTCCTGAAGGGATCAGTCACAGTGGTTAGAGTATGTACAGTGGTGGTGAATGAAAATTTGAGTGGTCTTCCCAAAAAGTATGTCCCAACTAAGACCTGATCGGGGTGAGAGTGTGGAATGAATAACCTTTGAATAAAGAAGGAAGTGTTTATATTACATTGGTCTGGGAAATTTACCTATTAAATGAATGAGTGTTTTCCAACTTTAAGAAAAGTCATAGGTTTCATTATGGACATGAGAAAAAATTTTCCCTGTGTATATATATTTTAATGTATAATGAAATAAAAAAGTCAAGTTGTATTTTGATTTTACCTTAAAAGTCATGCTTTGTCAACATGTAAGTTCACATATATTGGTATATATGTATAATGTACATTCCCATAGAGATTTTTATTTAATCCAGACAGAAGCTCTGTGAGGTAAATATGTACCTCATTTTATAGCTAAGGAAATTGGGTCTAAGAGAGATCATGTAAGACAATTGCTTGAATTGAGTGGATACATGCCAGATACTCCTCTATGCACCCTATATATTTAATTCTCATAATGACTTTATGCCATTATATTTTCCATTTTAAAGAGGAGGAAACTGAGGCACAGAGATATTAAAGTTCACAGCTAGCAAGTGATATGATCAGTAATCACACCTGGTCAGTTGGACTTCAGAGCCTATTGTCCTCTCCCCTAAGCATGTGACAAACAGAGTGAACAGTTATAATCTACACCGGCAATCCTGGATGAGATTTCCCCTAAATCAAATAGTAAGGGAGTTTCTAAATATAGCCTTTTGCCGTTGGAGACCCATTTC
>NW_006989111.1:0-1884 GCF_000164805.1 Carlito syrichta
AATAAAGTAAATTGGTATTGGAGAGAGCATTAAAAGAGAGAAAGAAAGAGAAGAGCCAATAAAGGCATGTGGTTTCTAAATGTAAAGCTACTAATTTCTCTTTGTGGCAGTCATTTGGCCTATATCGTTTGAATGTACTTGGAGACATTGTATATTAATGACATTAGGTTTGTTAAGTCAGTGTGAGAGGGATGCATGTCCCTGTCAGAACCTTGGACTTCGAGATCAGACAGTCTCAGGCTGCTAATTCCTAGCTGTGTGAACTTGAGGAGGGGTTTTTGCCTCTTTTGAGCATCAGTTTTCTCCTCTGTAAGACAACAGAAATAAAACCTAGCCTATGTGGTTATTGTAAAATTAGATGATGTATTTATCCATCATGTAAAGTTTCTGACACATAGTAGTTAATTAATTTCTTAGTTCTATTTCCAAATAAGTAAAACTTTTGATCTCATAGCCAACATTTTAATAAAAATGTACATCTCTCCTTGGTAATTATGTTTCTGCTATCTTCTGTCTATTTCTTGGGCCACTGGTGACAGGAATCTTTTCGCCCCATCTCTGCATGCTCCATGGCTAAGGTCTGAGAGGGCAGATGCCTATTTTCTTCACTGCTCTCTGTACTCAATGCCTAGCACATTGAAGGTGCTTCATAAGTATTGGGGACGTGTGTGTAAATGGAAGAATGAGTGACATTAGGCTGAATCAGTTACTAAGGAGGTACGTCTTTCAGGAAACCACATTTCCTGGGAAGTTTTGGCTTCCAAAGCTCATAGGGACCCTGCCTCTTATTAGATTGGTTTTACATATTCCTCATTGGGTTAAGTATAGATAGACTTCCCCTTTTAATTTTGATAACTGAGGAATTCTGTGCTAGTAAGAGAACATAAAATGGGTCTCAATACCTTCAAAGAAGTGTCCTTTTTGAGTGAAATTTCATCAATACCCTCAAATGGGTGAGCTTAAATTTTCCACAAAACAGCCTTATTTTCCAAAGGTGAGAGGTTCTTATGAGAAATGTTTTCAACCACCTTTTAGCTCTGTGTTGAAAGTTCTTTAAAATTGATATTGTCGTTTGTGTTTTGATGGAGGTGGAGGTTGAAGAATTATTGACATTTTTTAGAGTCATCTAGGCATACAGCCAATCACACAGAGCAAAATACTACTTGGTGAAAGTAAATGACAATAACAAATAACACTTTGAAATTAATAAAAGCTGTAAATTCAGCTTAAATCTGTTGTTTGCCTAGTATATGAAATACTTCACATACATTTTAATCTGTTCCTCAGAACAATTTCAGCAAGATCTTTATTATGATTCCTGCTACACATGGTTCTGGGAAACTGAGGAGACTTTCTCTTAAGATCCTGGTATTAAACAAGTGCTCCCATCAGGAATCAGACACGGGTGACACCATATCTAGCTCTTTCCCCTTGAAGTTTCAGATCCAGACTGAGAACTAACTTGCTAGACCAGCTGATAGCAACTCTAAGTTTAACTAGATGAGTGTTTGGATTTTGTGGTCTGTGTAAACATAGGCTTGTGGAGGTGCCTTGGGCTGTGCATAAGAGTGAGAGGTCAGGGGAGAGACTGGTACCCATTACCCCCACTCTCATTTTTTTTAAAGAGCACTTCTTTAGGAAGAGATCCAGTTATATCAAACCAGACTTAGCTCCTTGTCTGGGCTAGTTGTTCATTAGGACAATCTGCCTAATGTCCTTCAAGCCAAAAGGCAGAGAGAGAAAAGTTGAAAAACACCCAAATGTGGGCTTGAGTTAGAATAGAGACAGTGCAGAGATCACAAAGCAATGAGCCCTACCACTTACAAATCACTCATGAGCCTGTTCTCTGCGCTCAAGTGGGGATGGTACAAGAATCCTCACTGA
>NW_006989112.1:0-1867 GCF_000164805.1 Carlito syrichta
GGGGGGAATTGGGTATGAGTATAATTGATTTTAAAACTCTTTAATGCCTTATATTCAGTTGAGAATAGTCAAGGAATAAAATGATTGGGTCACATATGTTTTACTCAAAATTATGTAGATGAATTATTGTCATAATATCTTTAATATTATAAGTGAGAATATTAAAGGAAGTCCTGATTTTTCTTCCTTTGTGGATAGTTTATCATCTTTTGTTTTCCTTTTTCATAAACTTTCTGCTTAGGTTCTTATAGAATTCTCTTTCTAGATCTGAAATTTAATGAAAGTCACCATTACTTGCATAGACTTTGATGTACTTTCATTAAGCTCTCCTGGAACCCTGCTGAACCTTGTCAAGCTGCAGACATGTGACACTCTTTCACTTTTGTGTACTGAGCTTTTAACAGTAGCTTCCCTTCTATGATGCTCTGAGGTAATCTCAGGGAGCACTGGTTATCTTGAGTTTTAATTATGTACTTGGTGTTTCACACATGCATTCTGTGCTTGGTATTTTCTTCTCTTTGTCTCATCCTCTCTGTTTGGGATATATCTTGCCTTCAACTCATTTTTTATACTACTAACTCTGTTATTTCCTTTTCCTAAAGGAAATTCTCAGCTAATTCTCCACTACTGTATTTAATTTCATGTCAATATTTTCTATCTCATCCATTTCCATTTTGTTTCAATATGACTCTCAGTCAGAACTTTTGTCATGTGTCTTTTGTCTTATCATTCTACATTTCATCTCGTGCTTCAGTGGATACAAGTTACATTTATTGACATTGAAATCACAGACTGGTATACTATAACATTTATTCTTTATTCAATGCCTCCTTTTTCTTACCCTTAAATGGTATAGTCCTTTTTTTTTATATTGTGGGATTTTTATAGGATAAAAACGAGGAACTTTTCTTCTCTGCTTAATAACATTAGTAATAGAGAGATCTACTCAGAAACATCATTTTCATCAAATAAAAAGTTTCTGATTATTCTCATAGTCTAGTACATTGCTGTTAGAATCTATATCACAGGCATAGTAATGCTGAGCTCTATTTCAAATGCTTAGCACACGCTTTTTCAAAAAATATTTGTCATTCTGAATACCTAAGATAAAATGCTAACCTAGTTTTTACTGGACTATAATTGAAAAAGACTTTCAAATTTTGAGCTCTAAAATATAAGAAACTGAATTAATTTGAGTTTTAAAAATAAGAGCTATAATACAAACGTGTACATATTTATATACTTTTCTCCTATTGTTATAGTTTCTATTATTTTTCTGACATTGTAATTTTACCTGCATATTTATTTGAGCCCCTTATTTTTTATAAAATAATCAAGGAATCAAAACTATAAAACCTGTAACCAATGAACAGGACATTTGGGATTATAGCAAAGATGCATTTGGAAGATACTGAAAACTGGAAAAATTCTAGAATGAACATCAGGGCAGGGGATCAACAGAAGCCAGAAAACTAGCACATGAAGAGTTATATCTTATATTATTTAATGAAAAGATCAAGGGCAGAGTTCCAAGAGTGTACAGAAGAACAACCATATATCAAGCATATAATTCAGTGTGCTGGTGATGCCCAACTTCTTGAAAATAAGATGGCTGCAACACTTCCAGACATCACACATAGAAAGAACTGTTCCTTCACTGAAGAAAAGGAAACTTTGGTGGGTAACTCTTCATTATATAAGAAAACATTTCCAGAAAGTTATCCAGTATCATACCATGGGTCAGGATTTGGTCCATGATATGCATTACAAGACAGACAAAGAAAGTATTTACTCAGCCTTTCTTTTCTTTTCTTTTTTCTTTTTTTTTTTTTTTTTTCTCTGGGATGAAAGTCACCCTCTGGGAGCA
>NW_006989113.1:0-1260 GCF_000164805.1 Carlito syrichta
AGATTCACAATCTGGCTCCAACTTGCTGAGAAACCTTATATATCCACTTACTTTGCTCAGTGTTCTCACTTGCAATGTGAATATTAAATCCTAGCTCTTAAAATATGCTCTAATAATAATAATAATACAGAGGCCCTAGATCAAAAACATTGTGCATTCTCTACAAGACTGGAGGAAAACGAACAACAAATTCAAGTCTTAATAATATTAATATTAATTTATATATTAATATATGAATAATATAATCATAATGAAAATCATATACAGTGTAATTAATAAATGGAAAATGTTTATATCACCTATGATCTGGATATTCAGCAAAAATAAATCCATAAATAACTAAAAACCATAACTTGTCCAAGACTAACTGGGTAGTCTACTAAATAGATGTGTCTAAGGCTGGCTGCTGTGGTTCATACCTGTAATCCTAACACTTTGGGAGAAGAAGACAAGAGGATTCCCTGAACCTGGGCAACTTGGTGAGATTTCGTCTCTACTATATATCAAAAAATTAGCCAGGCATGGTGGTGCATACCTGTAGTTTCAGGTACATGGAAAGCAAAGGTGGAAGGATTCCCTGAGCCCAGCATGTCGATGCTGTGGTGGCTGTGAGTGTGCTACTGCACTCCAGCCTGGGGTGACAGAGTACAACTCCAAAAAATAAAAAAAAAATGTCTATATTTTATATGTATGTAGTGTGTGTGTTTGTATACATACATGAATATCTGTATATATGCAAATAAAAATGTACATAAGTGAAGTTAATACAATTCCTAAATTTGCATATATAAACAAAATTACCTATAATAACATTACTTATAATTTAATAAATTATTTATAACATTTATATTTTATAAAATTCCTCATTGCTAGAAGTATTTTTCATAAATACATTTTCTCAAAATCATGTAAAATAATATTTCCTATAAGTATAATCATGAGTTAAAGAGTTATTATATATTTTATGCTATAACCACAAATCTTTTACAAATAGAAAATCTCAGGAAAGACATTTACTGTAACAAACAAGTCAGAAACTCACTTCTAAGGCGATAAGAGGTAAAGTACGCTAAAGACAAAATTATCTAATTGGTTAATGTGCTGTATTTTAATGTTTGTAGCAATTGATCTCATATTATTTCAAAACATTTTCAACATGTATAATGTGAAACCCAGTTCAGATTTTCCATTTCAAAAATACTTGTATCACCAGTCATCTCTTTCCCTAATATTTCTGAATTCATATCTTGTGTCAGATAA
>NW_006989114.1:0-1359 GCF_000164805.1 Carlito syrichta
GCTATCCGCCCATGGCTTTGAGGTCCCACAGATGCTCAGATCTTTTGCTCAGAACCTGTAACTGAGTTAAGGGCAGACTTTAGCTAGAAGTGTCTCAGATGACAATCTTTCTTGGTTGATGTCTATGAGGTTAAATGAAGAGATGAATTCATCTCTAGTAGTTAAACCAAACCATTTGGTACTGTTCACCAGTGGCCATTAATGTCACTTCTGTATAAATCCTATCTTCTAACTGTGAAAAGAATACTGATTAGTTCAACTGTTCCAGAATCCAATTAGCTTTTCCTCTTCTCATCTAATTTTTTAAATGTAATTATGTTAATGTGAATTTTAATAGTGATTTATGGTAATAGCATTCCTGTACCTTCCTATATAGCTAGGTAACTTCTTTTTGAAGTCAAAGTGCAGCAAGAGCTACTTTGCCCATAATTCTCAGTTTTTTCCATTTCCTGTGATAACATTTTCTGTAATATTTTTAGTACTTTACTTTTAATCATATTTAACTGCACTTCATTCTCGGGCTGAGTTAGTGCACTCTTAATGTCAGACTTCAGAAAGCACATGTTTCCTGGAAAGACTGTTCTTCATTAGCCAGGAAGGACAGGAAGTGTTCATGTCAGTGCTCTGAGAACCATCCTCTTCTATGGCCAGAGCAACAGAGTTCACACCAAGTTATGTAACCCAGATGGTTCCTCAAATGATTCACAGGGCAAGGGAATAGTATCAGCTTATAAACAGCTTGGACATTTCTGAAGGGTGGAAAGAGCTTTGATAAGGACATCTGATTAAATATTTTTTTCTGCCCTGGAATTTGTTATGAACCCTAACATTTGTCTTAGTAACACATTGCTTCTATAATCCACACAAATAAGTACCAAATAATTACCAGAAAAATAATGCTTCAGTGTGGGAAATGGCACTTTCCCAGTCGGAAAGAACCAATGTGAGTTCCCAGTTTCTGCCAGAGGAAAAGCAGACATAGAAAGAAGCAGAGGTAACAGTCTTAAGGAAAGAGAAAATATCTTGGAACTTCAAGAATTTGAGGTAGTCAATATTGCTGTAGTTAAGAGCGCAAGCTCTGGGACCTAACTGCCTAGATTCAATTGTTAATTCTGTTACTTTCTAGCTGTATGAACTTAGACAAGTTACTCAGCCTCTCTGTGCCTTGATTTTTCCTCCTGTAAAATGGAGAGGAAAAAAAATTATCTACTCATAGGATTGTTGTCCTGTAATAACTCAATTAAAATGAGTTAATAGATGGGAACATTTAGTCCAGTTTCTGACATATACCAGTATTAGCTGATATCATTATTACAGAGAGATCTAACCAGGAACTAGATTTGTGCTGCTTAATATGGC
>NW_006989115.1:0-1099 GCF_000164805.1 Carlito syrichta
AATTTGGTTTTATTTTGAGTTTTGAGAGTCTGTCATTTATTTTTTAGATAGGAATCATTTGTTGAATATATGGTTTGAAAATATTTTATCTCAGTCTATAGCTTGGATTTTCTTTTTATTCACAAGAACTTTCACAGAAATAACACGTTTTAATTTTGAGGTGGTCCAATTTATCAATTATTACTTTTATGAATTGTTCTTTTGTTATTAAGGTGAAGAACTCTTTACCTAGTCATATGTCTTACACCTAAGATTTTCTCTTATGTTATTTTATCTTATTTAAGAAGTTCTAGAGTTCTTTTTGACATTCATGCACAGGACATATTTTTAGTTGTTATGTAAAATATATGAGTCTTAGTTGAAGATTCTTTAAAAAAATGTACTCATAGATACCCAATTACTTCAATACTATGTATTGAAAAGCTTCTTCTTCTTTCATTGGATTACTTTCACACTTTTGTCAAAAATCTGTTGGTCCTATTTTTATGAATCTCTTTCTGGTGATTCTTGCTTGAGTCTCTTTCTCCGTGAATACCGCACCCTCCTACAAATTAGCTATATAAAAGACTACATCTGATAGTTCAATTACTTCCACTTCTTCTTAGCTATTTTATGTTCTGTACTATTCTATATAAATTTTAGAATAAGCTTGTCTATATTTGACAAAACATCACTGATATTTTGAGAGATATAGACACTCATAAATCGTTTTGGGGAGAATTACCCTGGTCATTAACATAATATAACTCTCTTTAGGCCTTTCTTGACTTATTTTATCAGCATTTCATAATTTTTAGCATATAAACCATACTATTCATATTTGGTTAAATATATAGCTATTTATGTTATTTCCTTTAGAACAATAAAAAATGATGTTGCACTTTTAATTTCAGTTTTCATTGTTGTTAGCATATATAAATAAAGTGATTTTTAAAATACTGACCTTATATGCTGTGACTTTAAACTTGTTTATTGGTTTTATTTCTTCCATTCCAATCTGTATGCAGTTTACTTTTTCTTTCCCTTATTACAGCAGCATAAACTTTCACTATTATGTTTAATAAGTGTTGCAAAACAAACATCCTTGTTTTGTTCCCAA
>NW_006989116.1:0-1113 GCF_000164805.1 Carlito syrichta
GCCCACCATGCCATAGCCGATGTCCCCAGACACAGGGCTCAGCTCTGCAGGCCCTTCCTCCTTTACGCTGGCGTGAGACGGGGCTCCTAGGCCCCCGCTGTGCACTGCACCCTTGCCCCAAACCCCGGCACTGGCCACACCGGACTGGAACCCGTGGGTCTCACCATGCAGGCCTCACCAGTCACCTTTGTCACTGCGTGGCCTTCTCAGAGGACACGAAGACCTCGCATGCCCAACAGCTAGGGCTCCTTCATTCACGAGCCAAGTCCAAGTCCCTCCAGGCCTCTAACACCGATAATGTTTCTTTTGCACGTGTTCAACCCCTGTGGAAGACACGGATGGGGACAGCTGCCTGAGACAGCGCCACACTGGGCAGAGGCACTGAGGCGGAACATGCAACCATCAGTGTGGTTCCCGAGTCCTTGCTGGCTCTCCCTTCAGCCTTATCAGATGTGATTTCTGCTTGTTTTGGAAACAGAGATCCCACATCGCTCTCTGTATTCTTCTCTCTAGGACAGATGATTAATCCTGTCGACAGAGCCTGTGATAGGACGGCTTCCACCAGCCCAGAGGAGGATTTTAACGACAGCTCCTTCATTCCAGCATGGTCGGTAATAATGAAAGGGGAAAAGCAGCCCCAAATCCCTCAGGAGGAAACTGGTGAAATGCACCATACATCTAAGCAAGGTAGCACTGCACAGCCAAGGCAGAGAATGAGAAATTCTGTATCTGTTGACTTGGAAAAGAGTGAACGCTCAGAAAAGCAAAGCGCTGAGCTATGTCCTAATATGCCACGGCATGAAGACAGCAGCAGGCACGTGCCTGTGTGCCAGTTTCCATGATGGGCCCCTCTGAAAGAGCGTGCTCATGGGAGGGGATGCAGGGGCGGGGTCAGGGCGGGGAGAAGGACTTCTTCCTGGAAGCCCCCTGTTGCTCGGTCTTACAGGGGTACCCTGCATGTCGATGCAAGCTTACGCTGGATTTGTGTCTCGCTAAGTCAGTACGAATGCTTGCCAGAATCTTACTTCTTCTCTTAACACCAAGGTGAAAATAAACACCTCCATACAAAACTGCAATACTTAATGACCATGTTTCTAAAAAAAAAAAAAAAAA
>NW_006989117.1:0-964 GCF_000164805.1 Carlito syrichta
ACACACACACACACACACACACACACACACACACACACACACACACACGTATCAGTCTGTCTTCAAATTATATTTCGCTACGTTTAGCCTTCAGCAGACTGGCTAAGATTGTGTCTAGAATTTGTAAGAATCATTAGCTCACCTTCCAAACGTAGGTGCAATTGCATATCCCATAATTAAGAATATTTCTTCAGCATTTACCCATTTTCTTCTATTACAATCAAGAGAAAGAGGGTGTTTAATTATGTCCAAATGAAAAGTTCATTTCAGACTAGTCAATTCATGGAAGCCCCTCATCCAGACCCAAGGACATATCCATAGAGCAACTGTTCTCAGCATTTTAAAAAACAAGAATATAAGGAAAGAAGACATTATATTTGAAAAGCTACCTTCCCCTGGAGTTCAAGCTCTTTTTCAAAATTTGTCAAAAAAAAAAAAATAAACCAACTCATTTTTACCCTTCCACTGACGTCGCACAACTTTCTATATAAGTTTTGCATATGGAGAAAAGTGAAACCCAAAAATATTGAGTAATTTTTTTGGACTCATAAAAACTGGGGGATGGTGAAATTGAGACTTGAACTTGAAAAGTTTTGATCACCTGGAAGAATAACTGACTTCTCATAGCATCAGTCTCCACTCTGCCTTGAAAATCATCAAAAGAAAAAATTACAGGATGCACATGTACTTATACTCAGAATTGTTTTCTCCTACTAAATAAAAATGTATTAATAGTACTGATTTGACTGTCTAGAAGAAGAAACATTCCATTCCATTTTAACTAAATGATCAAAAATCTCCTTCATAGGTGGAAATGATTTCAAAGTCTAAGTGGGATGAGTCAGCCTAAATACAGGACTCACACTTTGCAGGGGCTGTTTTAAGTAGCCAAAGTAGGAAACATGACTGTAGGAAGACACACACACACACACACACACACACACACACACACACACACACACAC
>NW_006989118.1:0-905 GCF_000164805.1 Carlito syrichta
GAGGGGGAGAGAGGTCAGAACCATGCCTGCCACTGGCCCGGCTTCCCCCATGGTCCTGCCAGGCCCATGTCCGTGAGTAGGTCTGGACACATCTCTCCACACACCAGCTCTGGCATAGAATTCTACTACAGTGACAGAGCTGAAAGGGAGACCATGGAATTCCAATTTTTGGTGCTAAGAATGGAAACTGAGGTTCAGAGAGGAGAAATGCCAAGGAGACCACCTGTTCCAGTTAGCATGCAAAGTTCCACACCTCAGGACTTTCCTGAATCCTGGCAAACTGGGATAGTTGGTCGCCCTGGGAAATGTCTTACTGTAGGTCAGACAGCCAGGCAGAGGAAGGACTAAGATTTGGGTCTCTGGAATCAAATAACCGATGCCCTTCCTTCCTACCTGCTCTTTTGACTTGCCTGAATGTTTATGTGCATGTGGTAAAGACACAGGTTAAAGTACGGGTGCATCGTGCATCTGCATGAGACATATGACAATCGTCAGCAGAGAGTCTCTTTTGCTTCCCCAGGGAATTTGGAATTGATGATTCAGAATTAGGAGAGTCCAGAGCTGCAGGCCGGAGGCTTGCGGTTCCCACAGTGGCTGGAAGTGTAGGAGGCATGAGAACAAGAGGTTAATAGGATGCGTCTATAGCCAGACCAAGGGAGCTGGGGTCTGGCTTCTGTGTGGCCTTGGACAAGCTTCTTCACTTCTCTGAGCCTTCTTTTCCTCTACATAAAGTAAGGATAATAACATCTGCCCCAGGGGATGGTGTGAGGTTTTATTTATTTTTATTTATTTATTTATTTATTTATTTATTTATTTATTTCTATAGCCTCGACCTGCTGGGCTCTAGTGATCCTTCTGCCTCAGCCTTCCAAGTAGCCGGAACTACAGGTGTGTGCTACCACACC
>NW_006989119.1:0-871 GCF_000164805.1 Carlito syrichta
AATATATATATATTAGAAGATGTGTGTATATACACACACAAACACACACACACACACACATCCTAATCTCTTGTGTGTGTGTGTGTGTGTGTGTGTGTGTGTATACACACACACACCTCCCAATCTCTTAGTGTTGATAATCCAACACTATTTTAGAAATCTGAAGGTTGGTCACACTACCACTGTGGAGATACATCAGTACTATTAATTAGATGGTGGAATCTGTATAGAATAATTTGTAAAGAAGATCCCTAAATATCCCATGTGAATAGGAAGCAAGAGGAAGAGTGTGTGTGTGTATGCATGTGTGTGTATTAATGCCATATATAGGTGAGGGGGTTTTAAATATCAGTGTTTTCCCCTTCCCCATAAGTAACATTTGACTTAAGCCAGAGCCAATATTGTCAAATGAGCAAACATTCATGGATAAATGCCTCACATCTGGCAAAGTGAAGTTAGCTGACATTTACTTGGTACAAAGGAACAGGGATTAAATCAGACAGAATCTCACAGGATCTAATATTGGTACATTTTTCCCTCAGTTTTTTAGTTGTTTTTGAAGAAGAGCAGGAAAATTCATTATTAACTAGGAGGCAAAAGGAGGAAATTATATACTGTTTATCTTTTTTAACTTATTTTTCTTAGGTCAATAGATACATATTATAACAAAAATAGAAAGCACAGATATGAACTGTAGATAATTTGAAAAGAACAAGAACATGTAAACAAGAAAGAAAAATAACTCCTAACTCGGGGAAAAACACTTAAAGTATTGATATGTTTCTCTACAGATTTTCCTATGAGTGGAAAGATAGTAACCATGTTGAAAGAAATAAAAATAGAATTATATAGATAAATAAATAGAAAAATA
>NW_006989120.1:0-807 GCF_000164805.1 Carlito syrichta
CCCCACCCCCCAAAAAAGAGTGGTGGCAGCAGCAGCTATTAGTCTGCTATGGAGTGCTTATTAAAACTGAATGCTGGACATATGAAATCCTTGTGACTCTTGCCCTAATGTCCCCATTATGCCGATGCTGGCTAGTGAGTCAGCTTGGACTTGACCTTTAACAAGGAAATTTCCCCGTAGTCCTTGCTGGTCATATGTGGAGAGTATGCTTGCAGTCATAACCGGCTTGCCTCTGGCACCACCTCAGTTTTGCATGAAAAGATGGCAGCTACCCCTTTGAAAGTGTCCAGTGTTGGGTCAACATGGTTTGGCTTTTGTACTCCCAGCTGATCCAATCAGCAGATGCAAACTGCCCAGGGATAGCTATGATCTTGGAAACTGAAGCTTTCAGCTTTTCAGACCCTGGAGTTGGTGACAGTTCAGGCTGTCTGCCGCCTGCATCCCTTGCCAATGCACAGTAAGTCTTCTCTTAGAAGAAGACTTACTTTCTGAAGTCTAACGTAGGCTCACTAAATTAAAATCAAGGTTTCTGCAGGGCAGCATTTTTCTTTCTGGAGGCTCTGGAGGAGAATCTTTTTCCATGACCTTTGCAGCTTCTAGAGGCGCCCACGTTTCTCAGCTTATGACCCTTCCTCCATCTTTAAAGTCAGCAAAGTTGCATCTCCCTGATTTTCTTCCATAGTCGTCCCCATTTGACTCTCTTCTCTTTCTTCTGCTTTTAAGGATCTATTTACTATGTTGGGTTTATCCAGATATTCCATGATCATCTCCCTATATGCAGAATAGCAACTTTAATTCCATCTACAA
>NW_006989121.1:0-840 GCF_000164805.1 Carlito syrichta
CATCAAGACTGATTTAAATCTCTTTTATCCTTTGGATCATAAGACATGATGAATAAATTCTCTTCCTACTTCACTAATTCAGTCTCTTGTCATCTCCATATATAGTTCATAAATATTTCCCCTCCATACTGTTCACAGATGCATGTTTTTAACTTGAGGTCTTTTCTTCTTTTTCTTTTTTAAAAAAACCATGCTCTACTTGGATGATCTCATTAACTCCTATGGTGTCAATACCCCAGAGATCACCTGAACTTCTCTCCTTGGTGCCCATTTGCCTACTTGAATATTGCCAGGCACCTAATTGGTACTTTGGGGTCTATTCTCCATTTTGTAGGTTTTCTTAATACTGATATTACATTATCTTTAAGAACAGTGAATTGTGAACAAAGCCTCTATAACTTACCTATTCCTATAGAATAACATTTCTCTTCAATATTATGGCATTCATGTCCTAGTTGAAGATAACTACCACAGCTTCATTATGAGCCATCCCCAGGTCTCGCACCAGACCTGGTCCTATTTAGGATTCATATGGCAAAACTTGCACGAGTGGCTTGCTGACTCAGGAACATACTTTGCACTTTAATGCTGCGGGTAGTGATTCCAATATAAATGTCTCTCTCACTCTTCCTTACTTCCTCAGTGAGGGATACACAGCTCATCCTAAAAGTATCACCTGCTCTATGAGTTCTTTCCTGATATCTTTACTACTAATCTTCTTAACCTCGGAAGAAAATGAATCACTCTTGTTCTGTGTGTGTTATCAATAACTCCATTGTAGTAATAGTCCCCTTATATTCATGTTGCTGTTATCACCAAGAATTGAAGATTATATTTTGT
>NW_006989122.1:0-677 GCF_000164805.1 Carlito syrichta
GTTTAAGGTGTGTAACAATATATGTGTGAGGGTTCAATAGGAACTCCTTCATTTTTTTTTTCTGGTCTTTCTGTTTTTCTTCTCCATTCACTTTGTGCTAGGCATGTGTGTGTGTATTCAGTTTTCTTGTGTTTTTTTGTTGTTGATATTTGTTTTGTTTCACTTTGTTGTTATTCCAGTTTGTTTTGGGGGGTGTGGGTATGTCTGTGTGTGTGTTTAATTGTTTTTTTGCATTGGTTTCTGCTTTGCATTGTCATATAGACTGGTGGTGGGGAGTGGGTCTCAGGGAACACCTACCACAATCACTAAACATTGTAATTTTGCAAGTCGTTTCTGAATCCTAGTGCCCCATCCCCTGACTTATTCAACTCAAAAACTACAAAAGGCAGCAAAACTTCCACCAAGAACAAAGCCTTGATCATGGAAGAATAGAGGGCTTAGCAAACATCAGAAGGGAAAGCCTTTCCCGTTGGCACTGAATAACAGAACTAAAGAGAAAAACAAGAGATCTATCTCAAAAACCAGAGGAAGACCACAGGCAATTTCAAGCATAACAAAGAGAAAACTCCTGAAAAATCAGACTTGAAGTCCAAAAAACGGAAGTCACCAACAAATGACCCCAGAATACAACAGGGATTAGGGAATAGGTGGAAAGAGTGAATAAGACTCAAGAAAGA
>NW_006989123.1:0-731 GCF_000164805.1 Carlito syrichta
AGCAGCCACTGCACTCCAGTCTGTGCGACAGGGTGAGACTCCAACTCAAAAAAAAAAAACAACAGAAGTTTACCAGTTTAAAAAAAATTATTCTAAAACAACCTCCTTTTGGTTTCATGAATTTACTCGTCTGTTTGTCTATTTCACTGATTTTCCTTCCATCTGGCCACCATGGTTTTCATTTGCATTTATACCTTAAGGCAGAAACTTAGATCTCTATTTATACCTTAAGGCAGAAACTTAGATCTCTATTTTTATACTTTTTTCCCCCTAAAATATGCATTTAAAGCTATAAATTTCCTTCTAGCACTGAATTATTTGTGTCACACAGATTTTGATATATTGTATTTTCATTGCTATTTAATTAAATATATAATTGAAATATATTTCTGTTTCCCTTGTAATTTATTATTGGCCCATGAGTTATTTAGAAATGCATTGATTAATTTAAAAATATTTTGGCAGTTTTAGATCTCTTTCTGTTAGTGATCTCTAATTACTTTTGTTTCATTCAGATAACATATTCTATAATATTTGAGTCTGCAGTGATTAGCTATGTTGTTTTATAAATATCAGTCACTTCAAGTTGGTATTCAGATCCTCATTATTCTTACAAATATTTTTGTCTAATTGCTCCATCAACTGCTGAGATAGGGATGTTAAAAGAACAAATTTACAATTTGTCTATTTATCATTTTAGTTTTGTCAGGTTTTGCATCATATATATTTAA
>NW_006989124.1:0-959 GCF_000164805.1 Carlito syrichta
GCCTGGTCACCCCCCCATGAAGGTTTGAGAGTCACACTCTCCCTTTCCCAGAGGTGACCCCTGGATTAGCTAGCAGGTCCAGTCTGGGGATCAAGGCAGGTGGAGGTGTGGGCACCCTGTGGAGACACATCCCTGCACCAGGCCCACCCCTAGGGTGGGATAAGTGGTGGAATTCGGCTGCCCACTCCGGGGTCTCGTGTCATCTGAAGGGAGTGGGTCTCATGGTGTGTACCTGAGAGGGGTGTGAAGGTCAGGCATGGGGGCTCAATGCATGTCATCCCGGCACTTGGTAGGCCAAGGCGAGAGGATGGCCTTATTGCCCGGATTTGAGACCAGCCTGAGTACCTTGGAGAGACCTCATCTCTACAAGAAGCCAATACAATGAGCCAATCATGGTGGCGCATGCCTGTTGTTTTGGCCACTTGTGAGGCTGCAGCAGGAGGATTGCTGGAGCCCAACTGGTGGAGGTCACATTGGCCGAGAGTGGGAGCACCCTGTGCTCTGGCTGGGGTGACAGAGCGGGACACCGACTCAGAGTAATAATACCAACCACCACCACCACAACCGCAGGCTGAGCTCAGGGGCTCAGACTTGCATCCTGGCCCTTAGGAGGCCAAGGTGGGTGGACGGCCTGAGTCTGTGGGATCAAGACCAGCCCAGGACACTGGGTGAGACCGCATATAGGTCATCAAAAATAAATCCAAAGATTAGCCGGGCATGGTGTCGCAGGCCTGTGCTTCCAGCCACTTGGGGTGCCAAGGTGGGAAAAATGCCTGAGCCCAGCAGATGGAGTCCACGGTGCCCGTGAGTGTGCCCCTGTGCTCTGGCCTGGGCAACAGAGCAGGATTCCGACTCTAAATAATAATAATCACCTCCATTGCCACCACCACCACCGCTGTCACTCAGCGTGAGGTGTCAACCTCAGGGATGGGATTGGAAAAGTCACTTTACTGCCTGTC
>NW_006989125.1:0-673 GCF_000164805.1 Carlito syrichta
AAGAACTGTCCACAGGAGCAAGAGAAGACACTAAGTTTGGGGGTGGTTTTGTAAATCTGCAAAAGCTTACACTGGTCCAATCACAATGGCTCAGCCCCGAATATTATCTGGGTTGTTACTTGAGAGCCACTTTTGTTCTGTGCAGAGTTGAGACCCACCATTTTTACCCTGGTCTAAAGAGGGCTGCAGGCCCATCCCTAGATAGCCAATCCTTTGCAAGAACTTACCATTCTACACACGAGTCACTGCAGTCAGCCCACCATCTGCATAATCCATGGAGACAGACAATAATGCACTTTCTACCAATCACTGAGTTCTGATAAATGGACTCAAGGAGGTTTTGTCTTACAAGAGGACAGAGCAAAGACACACCAGCTCTTCTCTGAGCATCAGCACCTATCATGGCACCTGCCACCGGTCAAGGCTTGTGCATTTGGGGTCTTATTGCTTCAGTTGAGTTTAGGAAGGAGTGAGCAATGAACTGACCCTGGCATCATAGCAAGACCACCACTGGGGAGGCCAGTCTTAATGGACAGGAGAGAAAATGCCAGAGTTTTCAAACATACCAGAGGATTACTTCACATCATTCCATTGAAACCAAAACTTTTTTTTCCCCAACACCTCAAGTAACTTAGAGAAAGCAAGTCCAAGAAAGTCCAGGAAACCTTTTGGT
>NW_006989126.1:0-756 GCF_000164805.1 Carlito syrichta
CATTAAATTCGGTCCTATCCTATAATGAGGTCTCTTTTTCCCTACTGTAATTGTTCCTAAATAAAATCTATTTTTACGACTTTCACTGCTGTTCAGCTCTGGTTCCTTTAACAATGCACAGATGCAGAGGCTCATGTGGGAAAAGCATCATGACAGCATAACATGCTAAGAATTGAAGAAATATGAGGAAGGCTTTGGACGTCACATCACACGATTAGCATATTCGAGACCATCTTACATGCAGACCCCTATCGAGACTAGGTTAAGTGGCTTCCCGCTCCCTCTAGACTTATAATTATGTTCTCAAAGCCATAAATTCCAAGTGCTGCTATATTATTAGTGGTGCTACTTGGGTCTGAAATAATTGCTGATTTCACCATTTCAAAGTGTTCAATTGACTGACAGAATTTTGGATGCACAAACTTCTTCACAAATTAACTTGATATTTGTCTTAGTATATTTATTTCAGTCTACCTCTCAGTATTTATAATTCAACATAATTGAAATACTACAGACCATTATATTGGTCTTAAAATTTTTTTGTTGTTTTGCTTTGTTTTGTTTTTTGTGGGTTTTTGGGGGGTTTTATTTATTTATTTATTTATTTATTTATTTATTTATTTATTGGTCTTAAAATGTAGGTGCAGGCCAGGCTCAGGGGCTCAGCCTGTCATCCCAGCACTTTGGGAGGCCAAAGTGAGTGAATTGCCTGAGCCCGCAGGTTCGAGACCAGCCTGGGCAACTTGGCGAGACCTC
>NW_006989127.1:0-1086 GCF_000164805.1 Carlito syrichta
CTCCAACACAGAGAAGAGCCAAAAACTGGGAGAACCATCAAAGAGGAGAACCAGTCACTGAGGTACCCATCACAGAGAAGACCAATTCACTGGGGCACCCAACACAAAGAAAGTGGGTCGCAAGAACACCAATAACAGTGGAGTGCCTGTCGCTGGATACCCCTCACAGAGGAGGTCAGTCACTGGGGCACCCATCACAGATGAGGGCCAGTCACTGTAGTACCATTCACAGAAGAAGGGCAGTCAAAGAGGCATGGAGAATAGAGGAGGGGCAGTCACTGAAGAACCCATCTCAGGTGAAAGCCAGCCACTGTGTCTCCATAACAGAGAAAGCCCTGTCAATGAGGAACCTATCACTGACAAAAGCTAGTAATTGATGCACCCATTACATAGAAGGACCAGTAACTAGTGTATCACAAAATTGGACCAGTCCCTGTTGCAGCCTTCAGAGAGGAGGGACTCTCACTAAGGCACAAATCACATAAGAGAGTTAGTCACTGGAGAACCCATAACAGAGGACAGAAAATCAGTCTCATACAAATCACAGAGGCAGACCAGTCATGGAGCACACCTCACAGAGGAAAGCTAGTCAATGGAACATTCACACACGGGGACCTTGGCACTGCAGCATCAATAATACAGGATGGGCAGTCACTGCAGCACTCATTATAGAAGAAGACAAGTCAGGGAAGCAGCCATCACAGAGAAGTGCTAGTCACTGGGATATCAATTATTCAAGTGGTCAGTTTACTGAAACACCCTTCACAGAGGTGATTTAGTCATTGTGGCACCCAATTTGGAGGAGGGCTAGTCACTGTCGCAAAAATCACAGTGGAGGCTCAGACAATGAAGCACCTATTATAGAGAAGGACTATTCACTGGGACACCCATCACAGAAGAGGACCAGTCACTAGCTCTTTGTGTAGGCAGCCATAAAACTGAGTCAGCCGTCACTGAGGAGTGCTAGTCAATGGAGCACCCATTTTTTGGGGGGGGCCAGATTACTAGGAAACTCATTACAGAGAGGGAGAGTCATTGTGGAACCCATCATAGAGGATGGTCAGACGTTGTGATACCAAAAAGACA
>NW_006989127.1:1310-3337 GCF_000164805.1 Carlito syrichta
ACTGGGACAACATACACAGAGAAGGACTAGTCACTGGGGATACCATCATTCAGGAAAGACAGTTACTACTGCACAAAAGGCCTATTCACTAGGGCATCCATTATAGATGAGGGCCAGTCACTGGAGCACTGATCACAGAGAAGGGCCAATCACTGTGTCACAAATCACAGAGCAGGGCCAGTCACTGTGTCATCCATCAAGGAGGAGAGCCATTCACTGGGGCACCCATCACAGAGGAGAACAATTCACTAAGACATTCATTATGGAAGACAGTCAGTCACTGTGTCATCTCTGAAAAAGAAGTCACTGTGAACCTCCATCAGAGTGGAAAGCCTGTCAATGGGGCAGCCAACAGAGAGGAGAGCTATTTACTCACTGTGGCATACATTTTGGGGAATGACAAGTTACTGGGGCACTAATCCAGAAGAGAACCCAGTCAATAAAGTACCTATTATGGGGGAGGTCCAATCACTGGGATAACCTTCACAGAGGATGACCAGTCCTTAGGGAACCCATTACAGAGAAAGCCAGTCACTGGACACGCATCACAGGTGAGATCCAGTAAGAGGGGAACCAGTTACCCAGGAGAGTCATTTACTGGACCAGACATAACAGAAGAGGGCCAGTCAATGTGTAAACAAACACAAAAAAGGTACAGTCACTGGAGCACCCATCACAGAGAAGGACCAGTCACAGAAGCACCCATTCTAGAGGAGAGCAAGTTACTGTGGTACCAATTAAGGGAAGGCCCATCACTGAGTAACCCATCATAGAGAAGTGCTAGTAATATGGGCACATGTTATTAGGAGACCCCATCAATGTGACTCTTTTCAGAGAGAAAGACCAGTCACTGAGGCACACATCACAGACAAAGCCCATTCATTAGCATATCCATTAGATGGAGTGCCAATCACTGGGGCACTGATTATAACAGGAGGGTAATCACTGGACACCCATCACAGAGGAGGCCCAGTCACTGTGACATTCATCAGAATGGAGAATTAGTCACTGGAATACCAATCACGGAGGAAACCTATTCGCTGGAACACACATCATAGTGGATGGCCAGACTTTGGAGCACCCCTCATAGAGAAGGTCAGTCACTGGGGTACCTATCACTGATGTGGAACAGTCAATGAGGCACCGATTACAGAGAAGGGCTGGTCACTGGGGTATTAATCACTGTAGGGACAGTTAATCAGGCACCAAACATAGGAGGGATAATCTCCGAGGCAACCATCACAGAGGAGGGTGAATCACTGGGAAAGAAATCACAGAAGAAAGCCAATAACTGGGTGGCTCATAACAGAGAAGGGCCAGACACTTTGCACCCATCACAGAAGAGGGACATTCTTGGAATACCCATAAGAGAGGTTGACCCCTCCCCATCACAGAGGCAAGTCGGTCATAGGGGCACCCCTAACAGAGGAGGGGTAGTCACAGGGGCACCTATTACAGAGGATGCTCAGTCACTTCCAGTAACAGAGGAGGGCTATTCACTGTGGCACCCAATTTGGAGGATGACCAGTTACTGGGACTCCAATCATGAAGGAGGAGAAGTCAATGGAGCACCTATTATGAAATAGACTCAATCACTGGTAAAGAGGGAGTCCAGTCACTGGGTCATCCATTATAGAGGAGGCTTAGAATGTTAGGCACCATCACATAGAACTATTCCTTTGGGCCCCCATTTTGAAGGCGGGACATTACTAGTAAACTCATCAGAGAAGAGGGATAGTCACTGAGGCACCCATCACAGTGGATTGCCATTTCTTGGTCACCAATCAAATAAGAGACCCTTTCACTGGAGAATCAAAATGGAGTAAGTCCAACCACCAAGATATTCATCACAGTGGTGGGTGGGTAATAAGGCACTAATTATATATGAAAATCAGTCAGTAAGGCACGAATCACAGAGGAGGCACAGTCACTATGACAAGTATTATAGCGATGTCCCACTCACTGGACACCCATCACAAAATAGAACCAGTCACTAGGGTACCCATTACAGAGGAACCCCAGTAGGT